>NC_092147.1:69624558-69712058 GCF_045791955.1 Oncorhynchus clarkii lewisi
ACCACTGCGCCACCCGGGAGGCTGTTAAACTGTATTTTATATAGATGAAAAACATAGGACTACTCCATTTTTGCCAGGCTGGATGAAATTAAATAAATTCTTTCTAGTCACTAATCTGGATTTGGACGCTCACCTTTGCGCCTATGCTGATGACTGTCATTGGTCAGCAATCAAGATGCACAACTTTTTGTTCTGAAGTGTACAGTGCTTTCAGAAAGTATTCATACCCCTTGACTTATTCCACATTTTGTTGTGTTACAGACTGAATTTAATATAGATTAAATAGGGATTTATTTTGTATCTAGCCTACACATAATACCCCTTAATGTCAAAGTGGAATTCTGTTTTTTTGAAATGTTTTATTTAACAAATGAATTGAAAAAAATGAAAGGCTGAAATGTATTGAGTCGATAACTATTTAACCACTATGTTATGACAAGCCTATATAAGTTCAGGAGTAAAAAGTCACATAATAAGTTGCATGGACTCACTCTGAGGGTTTAACATAATTTTTGAATGACTACCTCGTCTTTGAACCACAAATACAATTATCAGTAAAGGTCCCTCAGTTCAGCATTGAATTTCAAACACAGATTCAACCACAAATAACATGAAGGTTTTCTAGTGCCTTGGAAAGAAGGGCACCTATTGGTAGATCGGTAACAATAAAAATCAGATATTGAATATCCCTTTGAGCATGGTGAAGTTATTAAATTACACTTTGGATGATGTATCAAAACACCCAGTCACTACAAAGATACAGGGGTCCATTCTAACTCAGTTGCCGGAGAGGAAGGAAACCGCTCAGGGATTTCCCCATGAGTCCAATGGTGACTTTAAAACACTTACAACGTTTAATGGCTGTGATGGGAGAAAACTGAGGATGGATCAACAACAGTGTGTTATTCCATAATACTAACCTAAAAGAAGGAAGCCTGTACAGAATAAAAAATATTCCAAAACATGCATCCTGTTTACAACAGGGCACTGAAGTAATACTGCAAAAAAAGTGCCAAAGCAATTCACTTTTTGTCCTGAATATAAAGTGTTATGTTGGGGGCAAATCCAATACAACATATTACTGATTACCACACTTCAAATTTTCAAGCATAGTGGTGGACAGGGGAATTTTTCAGGGGAGAAAATAATTTAAATGGAGCTAAGCACAGGCAAAATCCTAGAGGAAAACCTGGTTTAGTCTGCTTTACACCAGATACTGGGAGATGAATTCACCTTTCAGCAGTACAATAACCTAAAACACAAGGTTAAAATCTACACTGGAGTTGCTTACCAAGAAAACAGTGAATGTTCCGGAGTTGCCAAGTTACAGTTTTGACTTAAATATCTACGGCAAGACCTGCAGATCTAGCATTGATCAACAACCAATTTGACAGAGCTTGAAAAATGTAAAAAAAAAGAATAATGGGCAAATGTTGCACAATCCAGGTGTGGAAAGCTGTACATAACACAGATGATCTGATTTCAAAAAAGAAAGCTTAGGCTTGACTACTACATTTCAGTATGTAAACCTCACTGGCTAGCAGTTCTTCAAAAGCTAGTAACGTCTGCCCAGCATCCACATACCTATGTCCTGGATGTCTCTTGCTGTGCCAGTCTGGTTAGTCAATAAATAAATGATGAAATGTGAAATGAATAAAAACATGAATGACTGTGGCGATGACACCCAGTGACAGCGCTGAGATGGGAATTAGGCCAAAGCAGCTCTAAAGCTGGTTATTGGGCAGGGGCCCCACTAACGAGCCGTGAGATTGAGTTTGACACGTCAGAGAACAGGTGCTCCTTTATTTCATGAATAAAAGGACCCGGCAACGTATTGCCCGCTGCCAACCCAGCGCAAAAACACAACAATATATATATATTTTTTAATTCACGTTTTGTGAGAATTAAAGTGTGCTAATGAAGACAGCATACTTGTTTTAGGTTTATCCGTCTTCCTATCCTCACTCTTCATGCCGCCCTGGTTTGCTGTTATCCCGTTCGCGACGCTCTTCAGATATTCTAATATCCGCCGGCTCGTTTTGGGCGCAGGTGTGGTAATGTGGGCAATAACAAGCTCCTAGTAATTACCATAGCTATATCCATAACAGCCCTAAACCCCCAAAGTATCCTCTGTATCCTCTGTACCCCTGGCACCCCCTCCTCCTCCCTTCTTCCACCCAAGCCCCCCTTCACTCTCTCGCAAAATTACAGAACTGGGCTTCTGTCCAGGCCCGGCACTGCCCGGTTAGAAGGAAATAAAGCTGTGGATCCTCGTGGGGACGCGCTAATTTCTGCGTTAATTGTGAGTTATGGGTAAACATGGCAGGACTGCCGAGGTCAGGCCTGTCAGCAATCAGACTTTTCAGGAGGAATTTATGAGATGCTTCCTGTTTATCCCGCCGTGACAGGAAGGAGCGGGTGGAATTAGTGCCTGGGTCTGTTGTTGTCGTTTTTGTTTTTGCATTTGCTCACTTCTATCAATGGCGTCCTCCCTGGCTGTCCTCCAATGGTAGCAGTTAAAACAGAGTTTAGGCTCCTCCAGCGCCTTCATCCTAAATGTAACGATGTCATTCAGTTCTGTAGCTTTGGGAAATACAGACATGCAGTACAATGGAATACAGCAGAGGAGGGATCATATTCATTCAAGGGCTATATCTCAACCCCTCTCACAGTCTCTGGCTCCAAGGTGAAATGATACCCATAACACCCCTTAGAATGGGTAGTTATTCTCTCTGAACCATTGAACACTCAGAAACCAGGGTCCGTGTCTCCATTCCCCATTAATATGTCCGGAACATGCCAGGTGCCATACAAGAGAATGTATCAGAGCATGTGTTAATCTGGTCGGGATAGGAGGTCAAGCAAAGTATAGAGAGATACAGACAGAGAGAGACACAGAGAGAGAGAGAAACACAGAGAGAGAGAGAGAGAAAGAGAGAGAAATAGACAGAGAGAGAGAGAAACACACAGAGAGAGAGAGAGAGAGAGAGAGAAATAGACAGAGAGAGAGAGAGAGAGAGAGAGAGAGAAATAGACAGAGAGAGAGAGAGAGAGAGAAAGAGAGAGAAAGAAAGAAAGAGAGAGAGAGAAGGCAGACCTCAGGAGAGGTCGGTATTAACGGTTGTGAGCCACGCAGGTCCAGCAGCAGAAAGCAGGGTATGAGATAGCATTACTTTAACAGCTGTGCAAACAGCGCTGATGCCAGCTTCTGCTGGGCCCTGCGAGTCCACACACAGCTAATGATACCACACTTCTCTCTGTTTCTCCTAAAGCCCTGAGTTAAACAGAGATGCAGCCCCCCAAAAATGATGTCTTCCTCTGTTGTCATCCAAATGAGTCTTGAAATACCAGAATGAGCTGATGAAGATATGCAGACAAGGGAGAGATGTTAGGAAAGTTAAACACACACAGGTTGTGATGCATTTTTAACAGCATGCCGAGACAATGAGTACGGGTTTATTAGAGCCACCGCTACTTCCCTCTCTATGAGTTACTATCTCAAGACGTCTAGTCCTAACCTGAGCCATGTACAGTATTTAGAGAGTTAGGACAACTTTTAGAATTGTGAATATTGTCGTTCAGTTACATTGTATAATAAAACTATTCCCCATGTAATGTTAATGGGGTTCTAACATGGCTGCCATAATGTCATGTCAATGTATCATGATACAGAACCCTCAATGGCCGGACTCTCTAAATACATGGCTCTGATCCTAACCCCCCCACATGACCTACGTTAGAGTTCTCTCCAGGATCACCTAGAATGCATCTGCTACAATTACCTGGCCTCTCCCCCTCCCACGACCTCTCAACCTGCCAGCGAACATGAAAGAGACCCTCGGTATTGTAAATAAATACATAGAAATATGTTAACTACGCTAGTGAGTGACAAGAAATAAATCATAAATAATACACACAGAACATCACAGGCTACGCAGGAGAGCGAGTGGCTTCCCTCCTCCTCCTCCTCTGGAGATAAATAATGCATTAAAAAGAAGGAAAAGCTTGTTCATATGTGGCTTTTGTGATTCTTCACAGGCAAATGATTCCTTTTGTGATTCTTCACAGGCAAATGATTCCTTTTGTGATTCTTCACAGGCAAATGATTCCTTTTGTGATTCTTCACAGGCAAATGATTCCTTGGGAATTGACTGATAGGTCAACAGACGGAAAGTGCTGAAGGTACAGTACATTTTTCTTACCGTGCTTGAAGTTGAATTACTGTACTGGCTGTAGTGTCAGAAGGAGTTTTGAAGGGGTGTGAGTCTAATTAGATTACACTAACTACGCCACCTCTTGGTAAATAGTGGGAGCCATGATGTTTTCTAGATGCTGCATGGTTGCTAGAGTATGAACATATTAATATCCTACAATACTGTTCGGATGTGTTACTTCTCCTGATGTGAAACCTCACTTTATTGATGGAGAGTTTCTTTACAATTTGAACACAGACCAGTTGACTCTCCTGAATGTCACATCACACGTCAGTGTGTGAGCTGTAAGAAAGCTTTCTGTACTCTGATGAGCTGTCAGATCAATGGAAAGCCTGTGTATGTGTGCATGTATCTGTGTGTGTAAGCATGTGTGTGCGGCTTTAAAGGCTTGCTGATTCCAACAGTGTTAAAAGTGTGAAAATTCACCTCACGAACAGGTCGGGCCATGGAGAGGTGTGATCCTCACCTCAGCAAGAGAAACAGTAGAGAGGTGAGAGGACAGCACAGAATTAGCTACAGCAATTAGAGCCACGGCAACACACATGGATGCTTCTTGGTAAGGTGGAGGTGTGTTAGCCAGCAGGTTAAACCAGATACTGTGTTTAACAGGAAATGATGAAGGTCTTAGGTCTCACAGGGTTTAGTGTCAGAAGGGAGATATCGCCAACCAAAATATATTTTTTTTAACAGCAGCAACACTTGAGATTGGTGGATTTTATTTGGTTCTTTGGTGGTGTGTAAAGCGTGCCAGTTGTGATGACAGGTCATGTGTGTGAGTGTGCTTACAGTATGTCTGTATGTGAAAGAATGAGAGAGTGTGCGTGTGTGTGTGTGTGTGTGTGTGTGTGCAAGGCTGGTCACAGGTGAGTGTCATGTGTGATTATTATTATTATTTTACACCTGCTCCGCTCCTGCAATTAACTTTGAATATGCAAATTAGGTGCATTGCATCATGAAGCACTCTTTCCTCCTCTACAGACAAGAGGATGTTCATCTGCTGGATCTAATTAGGATAATGAGAGAGGGAGGGAGGGATGAGGAAAGAAGAGGAAGAAGGAGGTAAAGAGGGAAGGAGGATGACTTGGTTGAGAGGACGAGTGAGGGGTAGAAATTGAAACATTGTGGTGAAAAAACAAGGGGGTGAAGTTGTGAGGAAATATAAGCTCCTGTGTGTGTGTGTGTGTGTGTGTGATGACCTTTCCTCTGTCCTGTGCTTTCTCTGGTGGTCCCCTTAATGCCAGCTCTGATAAGAGGGGATTGATGAAGTGTCGGAAGGAGGGAGGAGAGGAGGAGGACGAGAGGAGAAGAGGGAAGGAAACAGCAGGTGTTCTGACAAGGACAACAGCTTTCACACCACCATGCCAGTCACACACACACACACACACACCTAAATGCTATACTGTCTCACTTCCCATCTGCAGAGTTAGTATCATCACCTGGATCTATCACACACGGGGTCAGACAAATATCCCAAAAAACATGTTTTTCACAAAAGTCACATTTGAAAGTGACCTCACACCAGATTATTGACTCACACCTTAAAGACATGCTCTAGAACTTTACTGATTATTTTTAAACCTCCCGCTTTGAGCTGTATGTGTCAATGTGTAGTTCATACATGCATAATCTAGGAGCAGAATTACTGTTTAACCTCAATTAGCAATGAAATGCCTAGTTTGAAAGTGACTGTTTTTCTGGAAAGCTGTGCTACGCCATTTTCCTCCAGGTGGTCCAGCCCCCTAGCAATTTGAGATTCAACCAATAAGCCATAGCTCCTCGCCATTTGAGTGATAGTTAGCTAAGATGCACACACGGCACAGCAAGAGAGAGAGCAATGACGTGGTGCACATACCTGCACATATGTAACGTAGTACGCAATTTTTGGGTACCACTTTTGTCTCGTGAGCGCTACTTTCAGAACTACTGGCTAAAAAGTATACAAGGGCACCGGAGAATATCTTTAACACTAATGACAAGTTACCCTTAAAAGGTACAAAACTGCACAACTTGTTCTCATTGACTTGACTGAATAGACTAGTGTTCCAGTGGACATTGAATTGTATGACTTGTTTATTTGTGATCAATAATTTTTGTTGATTTCGAAAAAAAACAATGTCATATCTTGTTTTTTTGAGCACACGTTCCTATTCCTTGACATTTCAGGAGAGAAGTACAGACACACTGGAACCTCTCACTCTTCTTTTCCCACTCTATCGCTCTTTCTCAAATACAATACAATGCAAATCCATCCATCTGTCCCTCTCTCCCCTCTCTCTCTATCAAATCAACCGCAGTTTCTCCCAGCAAGCGCCTCCGCTCTCCTCTTTCCATTCTCCCTCCTGCTTTTAATCTCTGTGCTCGAGGTGACTGATTGGGGAGGGTGTGAGCTGCTTATTGGATGCAAGGGAAACAAATTGCAGTTTTAAGTGTGCTGCCATGCTACCAGACGAGAGTCAAGATGAAGCATCTCGCCAGCACTCTCCCCAGTGTGGGCAAAACACAAAACACAGCCTTCATTTGGACTGCTGCCAGCTCAATCGCTCTTATAAACACTGAATGAGCACACAAACACATACGCATACACGTGCATACAAACCAATGTGGGTACACATGCACATAAAGACATGAACACATAAACACACACATAAAATGCATACTCAAATCCATACAGCGCATATATTTTTTCTTCTGTCTTTTGTGAACCTACAGCGATGACCCTCAAGTTTTGTATGCAAGGCACTTGAGCGTATCTGGTCTCTGACCTGGTAGAGACAGCACACAGCAACAGCGCTTGAAACGTGTCACTATAGCCATTCGACAGCGCTCACCTGTAGAAAAACGGCTGTGAAGATACTATCTTACAATGAAACATATCACAGTGCTAGGACTTGCTGTCAATTCCTTTTAATTAAATCAATGCAGAAGTGAATTTAAAGTCCAAAGTCGTCTTAGGAAACAAACAGTACTTCTACTACTGAGTAGAATTTTTGTTATTTGCCTAACATGACTGAATTGAAATGGAATTGACACCAACCCTGCTCAATACCGAAGTTGTCTAGCTAGGATTCTATTGCAATAGTATTTGCTACACTGAAGTAATTAACTGATCTGCATGTACAGTGACATTAGAAAGTATTGACACCCCTTTACATTTTTCCACATTTTGTTGTGTTACAACCTGAATGTTAAAAAAATAAAATGTCACTGGTCTACACACAATAACCCATAATGTCAAAGTGGAATTTTGTTTTTCAAAAATTTTACAAATGTATTAAAAATGAAAAGCTGAAATGTCTTCAGTCAATAAATATTCAACCCCTTTGTTATGTCAAGCCTAAATAAGTTCAGGAGTTAAAATGTGCCTAACACGTCACATAATAAGTTGCATAGCGTTTAACATTCTTTTTTTATGACTACCTCATGTATGTCTGTACCCCACCCATACAATTATCTGTAAGGTCCCTCAGTCAAGCAGTGGATTTCAAATACCAATTCAACAACAAAGATCAGGGAGGAATTCCAATGCCTCGCAAAGGGCACCTATTGGTAGATGGGTAAAAAAAACAAACAGACATTCAATATCCCTTTGAGCATGGTGCAGTTATTAATTACACTATGGATGGTTTAAGCCAGAGATATCTACCGCATCCCCTTATGTCGGCCTTACGCTTCTGGTGGAAGGTGGCCGAGCTACAGCAGTGTTTGTATGACCATGAGACATCCCAAAAATTGATATTCTCATGAAAATGTCTGTAGCGTCTGAACGACCCCCGCAAGCCCGACGGGACTCGTCTGAAGTCAATACTGCTGATGTGGCAACTTCTGTCTGTAGAGTCCGAACCGTTTGGGCTACAAACTAATATGAAGGACGGCCCCCACAAGTGTCACAGGACTCGTCTGTAGGTACCATGCCTTTGTTAGTAGCTACTATGTTAGTAGCTACCATGAAGGAAGTATGGAGGTAGTTTTGTGCCGACCAAAAAGAGGGGTTAAATATGTGTCCAAAAAAATATATATATTTAATGCCCTTTCTTATATCTCAGAGATACACGACACACTTCAAAATCTTATTCCTTAGGATACATTTTTGGACAGTCTGTTTTTCCATTTATGACTGTGTTATTTAATGCATTTCTATGGGTAGTAAAGGCCAAATTCTATATTTTATCAAACTATTTATTCATATATTTTTTGGTACCTACAGGGTTCATACAATTCTAAATCAAATAGCTAAATTATCCTTGGTATGACCATCTTAAAACAATTCCATATGTTAGCTTTCCATCGGAAACTGTTCCATGCTTATGCTTTAATCGTTAAGGACTGGGGAGGTTTTTTGGGGATAAAATATAAACGGAATGGTTCAGGCAAAATCCTAGAGGACACTGGAATATGAATTCACCCTTCAGCAAGACAATAACCTAAAACCTTATCAAAAAGATGGTGAATGTTCCTGAGTGGCCAAGTTACAGTGTTGACTTAAATCTACTTTAAAATGACAAGACCTGAAAATGGTTGTCTAATGTCTAGCATTATACTGTACAACGGGTGGGACTAATACTGAATGCTGATTGCTTAAAACTGCATTCCAGCTGGTGACCATTCCACAAGTTTCCACCGGCTAAATCTATGACGTTAAAATGCCTATTTACTCTGTTACATCTGACTGCGCAATCCCCTGTCTCATCAGCCCAGCCAAGCAATTTATAAACTTGATCTCCACTATAAAAAGCATCTACACATTATCTCACATTTCTTTTAGACTAATATTTCGCTTTAAAAAGCTGAGATTTGTATAAACCTTGCTGTTTGTCTCTCTGACATTTGCAAAATTGTTTCAATATTCAAATTCAATTTCCAGCTGTCCCATAGTAATGAACGTGTCAGGAGTCTGGATGAGACTGACAGGCTGGTTTCTCAACCACTTGAAATCATGAATCCTCTCATCATTTTTATGGATATATACAAAGAAATGTCAGTTGAAAAAGGTCAAATGAAACGAAGTTCAGCTAGTTTGCAGTCTTTCCAGCTTCAGTTTGAAGTGATTGTGTTAGCTGTGTTGTTGGCTAGCTGCTCTGAACAACAGTGTCTTGAAGAGTGAGCAAATTTTCTATGCCAGGTGATATTGCACCTCATTAGGTCATTGTTATGGATGTATCCAAATACATGTCACTAGAAAACAGCTTAAACAAATGCAAATACAGCTACTTTGCTGTTATTCTGGGTGCACTGTTTGACATCACTGTAAGTTAGCCATAGTTGGCTAGCTAGCAAGCAAGGAATAAGAACGTTGCAAGCTGGTATGGCATTGAAACATTTAGAACGAATGACTGGGTAGCATCCACAGATATAGAACAAAAAAACTGAACGACTGGGTCGCGTCTCTGGCAACCGAACCGATAGAACGAATGACCAGCTGGCTTGGGAAGCAACCCTAGATTTGCGTCGGGACTATATCTTGTGGAAGGATGAAATAGTATGAATAAATTCATTAAATTATGATTTTAAAGGGCCTCCTGGGTGGCGTAGTGGTTAAGGGCGCTGTACTGCAGCGCCAACTGTGCCACCAGAGACTCTGGGTTCGCGCCCAGGCTCTGTCGTAACCGGCCGCGACAGGGAGGTCTGTGGGGCGACGCACAATTGGTTGTAGCGATGAGACAAGATAGTAGCTACTAACAATTGGATAACACGAAATTGGGGAGAAAAGGGGTAAAATTCACACAAAAAAAATACAAACAATTAGGATTTTAATAAATATGTCAATCATCATGAATATGTAAAAGTGATAATGACTTTAAAGCCGGTGTTTGGAGGATATGTTGTCACAGTTTGCCCGGCCTCGACTTCGTCTCGGGGCTAACACCCGTGCCAATATATCCTCCAAACACCAGCTTCTTGGGCATTATCACTTAAATGATCAACAACCAATTTGACAGAGCTTTAAGAATCTTGGAAAGTATAATGGGCAAATGTTGCACATCCAGGTGTGGAAAGCTCTTAGAGACTTACCCAGAAATACTCACAGCTGTAATCGCTGCCAAAGGTCCTTCTACAAAGATTTGACTCAGGGGTGAGAATACTTACGTAAATTATATTTTTTTGCATTTAATTTCAATAAATGTGCAAAAATGTATTAAAATATGTTTTAACTTTATTATTATGGGGTATTATGTGTAGATGGGTGAGATTTAAAAATATATATATTTAATCCATTTTGAATTCAGGCTGTAACCCAACAAATGTGGCATAAGTCAAGGGGTATGAATACTTTCTGAAGGCACTGTACATGCCACATTATTTGTCAGGTGAGATGCGTAGAGCTGGACCACACGGCTGCCATAAAGTCTTGTTAGAGTTCATTACCAAACAAACAAAACACACAACACTCGTCTGCACTCTGATTCTTTTGAGAAACCCGACCACCTCCTCTCTCTTCATTATCGTTTCTCTCCCTCCCTCTATTTTGCGTTGTGAAGAACGTATGTGGTAGTTTTGTTGTGTCTGTGTGTGTGCCTGTGCGTTTGGCAAGTGACTTTCTTAATGACAATCTGTCTGCGCTCTCACATTTCTTCCTTCAGCTCCACCACTTGATGAAGTGCGATGCCTTTCCTTTTGTGGCCCTTAAATCGGGGCTTAACGTCTTTACTGGGAGATCAATATACTTTATTAATTATCTGGCCTGGGTCTATTTTTCCAGCCTCAGCTAGCTCATTAGCATGCTGCCTTTATTAGCCGGAGCAGCCGGTGTCTTTGACCCATCCTTTGTGTGTGTGTGTCTGTGTGTGCCCGTATGTCTGAACTGGAGAATGTGGGTGCAGTGTGATTGCTAGAGGGCGGCCATTGTGTGTGTGTGTGTTCTTAGGTATCGTGACTATGACTCCCGCTGTAATTAATAAGCTGCTCCTCAGCTCTGATTAAACTCAGATACTTCATGATCACTCCACCAGTCTTCTTCAGGCCTCCCCAGCCTAGTCATACTCACCAGGAACAACAACACAGGAACAGATCTAGGAAACACAGGAAAACCAGGAAGTAGGGGATACTTTCAAGACCCTCACAAACCTCTGGGAGGTGTAAGCCCACTTAAACATACAGTATTAGCCCACACTGGTGCGTGTATAAGATAGAAATATGCATCTGCATATTCATGAACAAAATGACAGTGATATCTAAAGCCCCTTTATTACAGTGCTTGTGATTGCCCTTTATGAAATCAAGTCAATAAGATCTATTAGAAGCCTTTAATAAAGAGGTTTCTCAACTCAACACTGAAGAGCTTCTTCTCAGTGTAATCTGTAATAATTGTAGCCGTAATAATCCTGCAAACAGAGGAAAAGGTCAGGGCTGTGAGGGGAAGATGGAGGGAGGTAAGAAGGAAAGAGAGAGAGAGAGAGAGAGAGAGAGAGAGAGAGAGAGAGAGAGAGGAAAACAGAAAGTTCCCCGCACATCTCCCACTCACCACATGTCTCTGCTGTTGCATCACTTTTGCCTCCACTTCTATGTACTGTAGCTTCACTGAAAATAACACACTGAGTAACTATAGTCACTCACTCTACATCTGCTGTATTAGAAGGCTTTGCTCGTCAATGACTAAGCGTTTCACAATTTTGTAAGGCACGTGTCACAAGCAGCAGCTATTTCTAGCCTGGGTGCCAGACTGTTTGTTACAACACTCAAATCATCCAACGCTATAAGTCTAACTGTCAGAATTTAAACTTAGACCTACCTGTAAAAACAATATCATGGAAATTAAGTAAACTGAGGCAAATTAAAATACCTTTATTCAGAGATATGTATTAAAGTCACACTCTAGCACAATAAACTACTCATTCCAGATTCTTGAAGTGAAACTTTGAAGCAAACTTTTATCCAAAGTTTAAAAAGTCACAAGAGGCAAATATCACACAGTGCTGATTCACGATGTGACCAAACACGGCATCCAAGTTGAAACTAATGAAGTCTTTCATTTGGTTATAGTATATTAATGTCAGAGACACTGCGATTAATCACGTTATAACACCCCTGTGAGTGTGTGTGACTGTGTGTGTCTGTGTGTGTGTGTGTGTGCTCTTGCATGTGTGATGGCTGAGCCTCTGCTGGTAATAAGATCATTTTAAAGCGCTGCCATTATCGCCGTGGGTTACCCCGGCCCCCGTCAGAATCCCCCCCAAACCATTTTCATTCCAAACTCATTAATATGCAAACTTATTCAAATGAGATTGTAATTAAGGATCTACTGAGTGGGAACCCTTTTCATGATAATTTATGATAAACTCACAGCACCTTTGATTGAGATAGATTTTTGGTGCAGGGAAACCGTCATGAATACAAAAGGCGCACCTGAAAGACCTGAAAAAAAACAAACACAAATTTATACACCTAACTTATTTCATGGATGATTATGCCACAGTCGTCCGAGAAGAAAAAGAAACTAAGAAAAACAGATGCTTCTGCATAATAAATTCTCATCTGAAAGAGAGTGTGCCTATCTAGCCTAGGCTTGATGTCCAGTAACTGTTTAAACAGGCACACATATTAACCTGCCATATAGCATGCTTGTATATATGTACACACTTTTAAACAAGCATTTACTGTAAGGAAGAGATCTCTAAACATAAAACAACCCAACTGCTGTTAACTCACCATTTTTATCTTAGTACAAGGCAAAAGTGTATGTGCATGTGAGAGTTTTCTTAATTACAGTGTGCAGTGTGCAGTTCATGTACATTTTCACTCTCTGTATCTGTGCGCTTCATTGCTGTTCATGTGTGTTGGCCAAATAATGCATATGGGCGTGGACAGTACTGCAGGTACTGAGAGTATGTGTGTGTATGTGTGTTCTGGTGTCTGCGTGTGTGTGTCCGTGTGTGTGTGTGGAGGATTTATTTAGATGCTGATGATAATAGCCTTTGTAATTAACAATGCCAGAGTGGGCACCTCGGTGATAGGAATATGATTCCATTGTTGTTTAGGAACAACATGAAAGGGAAATGGAATCTTGAGCAAATGATAGGCCTGTAATTGCCATACCTGGGAGTATTGTGGAGATATTCTCTGAGCTAGTTAGAAGTCCCAGGTGAGACCAGAGAAGATAACAGTGGGGTTGGCTCCCCTACATCCCCCAGTCTCCCCTCACACCACATTAAACAAGCACAAGTACAGACAAACACACAAATTAAATGTAAACTTTCAAATCAGCATCTGAAGTGCTTTTGTATTTGAAAAGTCTCCATTGTTTATCAAGGTCAGAGTGATTTGGAGAATGATTTGGGGCGAAACGAAAAGCACCACGGTTATTGTGTTCGTGTTCGACTTCAAACTCGACTGTTAACTTACACAGCCTTGTCAATCAACTCTAATCCAGTAAACGACTACTCAGCAGCTGTATCCTCCACCCCTCCTCTCTGTTAAATCACTGTCTCCTCTTTCTCCCCGTATGTCCTCTACCTCTCTTTTCAACTTTCTCTCGTTCTCTGAGCACTCTTCCTCCACCTATTTCATACTTACTGTACGCTCTACCTATCTTATTTGCTGGCCCTCTCCACCCCTCTCTCTCGTCCTCTCCCTTTAGGAAGTGGCCTGTTGGAACAAACAGAGCCTCATGGAGAGCAGTAATCTACCAGGTGTTAGGAATGTTCCTCTGCTCATATCTGACAACCAGGCCATCAATTCTTCTCTGCCTTTCACCCTCTTCCTCCTCTCGCTATCCCCCCCCCCCCCCCCCCCCCCCCGCTCTCTCTCTGCCATCTCTTCTCTGCTGTAGTCTGCACATGATCTCTGGAAGGTGAGACTACAGGTGGTTCCATATTTGCCAGAATAACTTCAAAAAGTACATTTCCCAGCCTCTGTGCTGTACAAGCCTTAACACCTTGCAGGCCATAAGGAATGCAGTCCATCCTTTACAGATACAGGGCAGACCGTTCACTTTCCTCATTTTATGCTACAAAAGGTCAGGGTCAGACCTCTGTCTGTGTGTAGAGTTCTCTGATCAGACCGTCCAGTCTTTTTCATTTACCATTTTTAGGGGGTAGATCAGTGTTAATATCACAGATAGGTTGTAGGCTTCCATCAGTGTAATTGTGTGCATCATTTCCAATCCCCCATATATATAGTTTTTTGTAAGTATAAAAAAAAAAAAATATTTTTAAAATATATTTTCCTTTATTATTTTCCCCTAACCCTACCACCCCTCCCCTAATTTGAGTAAACTAACAGACAACAACACTTATGCTTCTACTTACAGCTTATACATACAGTACTATATACATTTCAAGGACAGTGTATTTTAGAAAAGTTATCTTTATAAGAGCACTGGGAGTACTGGGAATACTTTGTCTCGTCTCCCATGGTGTGCTGGTCTCTAATTGGTTGTCCTATGGGGCCAGGTAGTGTCAAATCAAATCAAATTGTATTTGAAACATGCGGCGAATACAAATGTAGACTTTACCATGAAATGCTTACTTTACGAGTCCTTTCCTGTCACTGTGTGTGTGTGCATATCTGTCTCCAAAGAGACTTCTGAGTGCATGTGTCTGTTCAATCAGCCCCCCACCCCACACACACACACACACACACACTGACCCTGGAATCAACAATGACAACAAGATGACATACATGTTCGTGTGTTTTCATTTAATTTCTCATTTCAAGACTTCTGCTTTCTCCTTGAACCACAAGAACGCATAATGGTGAACATCAAGAAAATTGAATTGAAAATAAATGTTAAAGATTGAGAACAATTGATGGGATACAGTGACCACTGCAAAATACCAACGACATTTGGGGTGTGTTCGTAAATTCACTCTGGCACACTCAGACGAGAGTGCTCTGAAATGGGAGTAGATATCCAGAGTGAATTTACAAATGTCCATTGGTATTTTAGGACATCAACCAAGATCTCCCCCCCCCCCCCCTCTTCTTCTTTTCCATAGGGCTCTAGCCTGAATTGGCCAAGCTCTCTCTCTGTGTGTTGTGGATGTGTTGCTTGTATGTGTGGAGAGTCAGAGATACTCGAGGAAAGAGACAAACTTGATTTTCTCTTTGTCAAACTTCTCAAAAACATGTATTTCTTATGCTCTGTGCAACTTCTCAATCATTAATTTCCTCTTTGCTCATGCTGTTTGATTGAAAATATAATACGTTATTATATTGATCAGTGTTTGACAAAGGAAACTGACATTGAATGGTAGTTACTAAATACATAGAGGTACTTTATTTGATTTTATACACCATGGTCTGACAGTTAGCAGCACTCCTTTTGTCCTCTCATTCTTATGAAAACATCAATGCAATCATTAACAGTACAGTAATGTAAGGTTGCACAATCATGCCTGTCAAATGATATAGCATCACCTGAACATACATTCTCAGATGCCTAACTAACTAATTTCAGTCTCATAGTTCTCCTGGAGATAACCAATGAGCTCTTTAGCTCAGAGTGGCTCTTTAGAACAAATTAAATTACAATCCAACAACTACAGTCCAACAAATTATAGTTCAATAACTCCAACAGCGTCGCCAATATCCACATGCAGGGCCACATCAACAGGGTAGACGTATAGGACTAAATTATGTTTGGTTTGTGGTTTTACATTTCAATTTAGCCCCAGGCCTAAGAGCCATTATGGCCTAATCTGAATCCTGGTCAGTGCCTGCTCGCTGGAGCAGAAAGCAGACTTTATCATCCTCACATCACACACACAGACCTGCACTCACACAGTGCCACTGTCTATTATAGAGACACTGCTTCACATTACTGGCCATTAGATGTATAATGTATGTTCATTTGAAATGGCAATCTCATATTTAAAAAAAATTGAGAGAGCCACAAAGCAGAACAGTTACATGTGATGCATGATGGAATTCAAAAGAAAAAGACAAACACACACAGTCTCAGAAACACATTCCTGTTGATTAAATATCGGGAGACTTCTAGAGAGTTGAAGAGTTATAGGTAGATGACTACAATTCAGACCTCACTGTCACACGGTGGCAGCGATGCTCACTCTACAGTGCAAACTCGTATCACGACAGACGAACAAAAGGAACAGAAAACTCTCCAGCCAGACTGATGGCCGCGGTTCCATATTGAGTATCTCTTCCTGATGGACACAGCACATTAACTGGCTCATTATCTATTTCCCACCATATGGACTTGGGCTGGGGTGGGTCACCACAGCGCCACCCTGCTCTGCTCCGCCTAATTATAACAATTATGCCATCTCCATCACGAGGGCCAGTTACACAAAATGGTGTCACGGCCTTCCCGAGATTGGTGTCACTGTGCCCAGACTATGAGAGCTGGGGAGAGGTGCCCGGTGGCACTCGGAAGGCCTCTTGGAGCTCACAGAGCAATTACCCTGGGTGAAGGGAGAGGAGACGGAGAGAGGGCAGAGGAGGGAGACAGCTACACCAGGCTAGTCAGAGATTAGGGGATCCTCTGCGTTAATGTAGGTGACTTTTAGAGATGAATCGCCTTCTCTACATCTCGACAAAGTCAGAACCAAAGTGATGTTACTGTGAACTCCACTGTTCCGCATGAATAAGGCGACCTAGATAGAATAACATTAGGGAAACGGCAGGCCATCAGAGATGAGAGTGCAGATGAGTAGGCTGTGGATGTTTCCTGTAGTTCCATATTAGCGAATGTAGTAAAAACGTAACTTGCTTTGCAATAACACAACAGAGACTTACTTGGAATTGAAGATGGGTGAATGCAAAATATGTGAGAGATTATGCAACACCAAGGGCTTCATGCCAATTATATAGAACCTAATCATTACCTGGTCATTCATATACAGAAGGCCTACACGCAATTAGGCCAAATTCATTATGTTCTAGTTGGATATAAACCCAATGTTATCCATTGATCTTTCATATGCAGCAACACATGCATTGGTTAGACTTCACTTTTTTTCTCTAAATTAACATTCTTCCGATTTTTTCCTTCCCCTCTCTTTGTGCTCAGCCCTTAATGTACTTTAGCAGAGTCCTTGAGTCTTAAATTAGGCCCTACGGGTGCCCACCGATCGATAGCTTCGCTGCAGGTGCGTGCCAATGGGAAAAAACTGCAGTTTTGCTCTGCTCTAAATAAAACAACCTGGGGTGAGAGCAGAGAGCGCCTTCGCCATCAGTTTGAGCACTCCGTTTGTTAAACCACTCTGGGTACATTATGGAAGGATCATATTGACCAATACATGCTGTAAAGCAACACTAGGATCAAGCTGTGATACATCTCAGAGACCACCAGACTGCTGTCCAAAAAACAACTGCCTATTGATCTGTGTGTGAACTAAACCAGCAAGAACTGGGAGGTTGTTATTCTGGTAAATAATTGTTGTTAGTGTCTCTCTGTTGTGGTTTCTTCAATCTCTTTATAAATAGACTGAAATGGAAGTTTCACTGTATCAAGAACAGCTATAATGATAATGTGCTGCGTTGGCTGTTACACAAACCATGCTGGAGCAACATCAAGGTCTCTAAGATAAAGCCTAGGGCATTATGGGATCCGACAGGTTTGGAGCAAGGTTAGAGCCAATGTCATGACATAAAGGTTTAAGCTGATAAAAACTGATTGAGCCGATTTCCTTCCACTGGGTCGTCTTGACTAGGACAGAGACAACTGGCAGCTTTACGTTTTACACATCTTTGTGCATCTTTTACGTGTCGAAAGTTTAGCTTGTGTTCAAAGTCTCTATAGCCTAGGCCCATGAATAGACAATGCCATTGATCACGTGACACCATTAATTCCTATGTGAAAACTCAATAACCCATTGAAGCCAAATTAAGTTGGTTAAGATGGCGTCTCATAGATACTTAATATGTGCAGTTTGACCTACTCCAGGAAGCAACGTTGCAGGCTCTCTCAATGAGTAACTAAAGTTGATGGCCTACCGGGGTACTGTAGTCTGCAATTAGCAACTAAATTATCCTTATAACGTCTTCGATGTGTGATTTTTCAAATAATCGGTTCAAGGACATACATCTGGTGTATTAGAAGTAATTATTGGTAACATGAGTGTCTTCTAAACATGTATTTTTTTTTTTACACAAAGACGGAACACAAAAATGGCCATTTTCCCATTCACTAAAATGGGGGGTCCTGTTTTCTGCAAACAATGCCTGCATTACTGTTGATTGGCCTTGAACACCGTGGCTTCAATGAGAGGGGGCAGTTGTTCTCCCCTGGCCTCATCCCATGAGCTGAAGAGATCTTGGCAATAGTTTTAGTGCCTACTTCTACAATCATCCAGAAAGCTTTGGTTTAGACAACTGAGGCAGTACCGACGCTCTAAAAAGTTGGGTAAACAATACTTTCCTGTGGATATTCTGTCTCAAATGTTGCCCGCGTGCAGAGTAAGTAGAAATGTAATTGTATTCAACATTTTGGCTTGTAAGGAAACTTTCTGGTATCATAGTCTGATTTATCAGCCTACCTGTATATCTGCTTCATGTAACCTATTATTCAGGCAAAGTATATTAATACTATTGTGGTGAATAGTGTTAATTCCACTGACTCTACACATTTCACATTTGATTGTTCCATTAGCACTAGCCATGGCACAGGCCGGTGAACGCAATGAGGCAATGTTTTGTTTTTTTGGTCAAAAGTTGAAAACATATCAGTAAATGAAATACACGGAGCTTGATCAACTCGTCTTAACATTAGCATTAACCTGAATCTTGTCTTTGTTATTTTAGTTTCTCTCTCCAGGACAGAGTGGTGGGGAGTAGCAAGCTGCAGGTAGTGTGCCCAAGAAAGATTGTACAGGCGCTGGGAATGTTCAAAAGCACTTGAACACAATCATGTCGGACTTCCCAGTTGACCATTTCCCATGAGCATGTGAAGCCACTTTTACAGCCTGTGCTAATATAATGCGGCATTGTGCAGTGAAACATCGGAAGCCATTCAAATTCAAGCGGAGTGGGCAGGGATCGTTGAGCGAAAGGAGCATGGGCGAAAGGAGCATTGGGGAAAGCTGAACTTTATGCAAACTCTTTGCGATATTGCGAGGAAAGTGGCCAATCAACCAGAGCTTGTGCAAGGTGGCCTGCATGGGTAACCGTCAACCTTCTAGCCCGTAGAAAGCTAGGTCACACTTAGGCCCCTTTAGTCCAATATTGGGCTAACGTTACTCCTTAGTCCAAGGACCTTATGTGTTCTGTGTAAAGGGCGCATTGGCTCTAGAAGCCAAAATAGTCAAATACTCCATCTTAATGTGAATTGATTCTCAATTGCTGTACAGATCTAGAAACATAAATCCCTCTTTCATATCACATCAAAATATATATATATTTTTCAGTGACAACACATTTGTGGTGTCTGTCTTCCATTTATACATGTCACACGTGTTCGGTGACGAAAATAGCTAATAAGCACAGGTAGTCCACTCTGTCTTCCGTCTGTTTTCCGTAAACAAACGCTGCAACATGGAAATGTGGCTGTGTGGGAACCCTAACCCCATAAAGGTGTGTATCAATTTAACGCTGCAACATGGACATGTGGCTGTGTGGGAACCCTAACCCCATAAAGGTGTGTATCAATTTAACGCTGCAACATGGACATGTGGCTGTGTGGGAACCCTAACCCCATAAAGGTGTGTATCAATTTAACCTTTACATTTTTTGAAAATTGGTTCTCACTGATATGAAAGACAAGGTTCTTATGCTTCCAAAACCATACCGCAAGCCAACCGAGCTTCGCGGCTCAATCTTTCCCAAACATCAGGCTACTGTTCCAGCCCTCCCTTCTACAAAACTCTCCTCTACAAAAGACGCCTTTGTCCAATGACTTATGTGTAATGTAATGGAACGGAGTCATGATCAAGGGCTGGGTCACACTATTTTTCTACAAAGTTTCTGCAAGATTTTTACCTTTTGAGCCCTCCAAGAAAAGGAAAACCCTAGACTTGGATTCCTGGTGCCACGACTCCCTCCTTCCACTCCATCAGTGCCATCAATCAGAAAGACAGACACTAATGCTTTTAGACAGGCAGTCCAATTCTGATAGTTGTTTTAACTAATTGGTATTTTGACCAATCAGATTAACCCTGAAAAAGATCTTGGGAAAAAAAACATCAAAATAGCGGAGGTGGATAAAGATCGCGGCCCCTTATCCTTTGATCGTGATGACTCTCAGGTCCATTACACATAAATCATTGGACGAAGGCGTCATTCTTAGGGGGGAGTTTTAAGATCCCCAATGTTCGGTCTGAACGTTACTATGCATCACTTGCAGTATGGTTTTGGAAGCATTAGGACCTAATCTTTCATATCAGTGAGAAATCATTTTCAAAAAACAATATGTTAAATTAATACTCACCTTTTATAAGGTTATGGTTAGTGTTCCCAGATGGCCATATCACAGCGCGTGTTTATGGAAGACCGAAGCACCACCTGTGCTAATGAGCTATTTAGCATGATCCGAACACTTGTGCGTAATGGAAGGACGCCAGACACTTGTCACTGAAAAATACTGTTGGCTGCATCTGTGATAAAGACGGTTAAAATAGTGTATATTTTGATTGGTATAACCCATCTGGACAAGAGGAATACCTATGTGAGAATGCTGTTCATCGACTACAGCTCGGCATTCAACACCATAGTACCCTCCAAGCTCGTCATCAAGCTCGAGACCCTGGGTCTCGACCCCGCCCTGTGCAACTGGGTACTGGACTTCCTGACGGGCCGCCCCCAGGTGGTGAGGGTAGGCAACAACATCTCCTCCCCGCTGATCCTCAACACTGGGGCCCCACAAGGTTGCGTTCTGAGCCCTCTCCTGTACTCCCTGTTCACCCACGACTGCGTGGCCACGCACGCCTCCAACTCAATCATCAAGTTTGCGGACGACACAACAGTGGTAGGCTTGATTACCAACAACGATGAGACGGCCTACAGGGAGGAGGTGAGGGCCCTCGGAGTGTGGTGTCAGGAAAACAACCTCACACTCAACGTCAACAAAACTAAGGAGATGATTGTGGACTTCAGGAAACAGCAGAGGGAACACCCCCCTATCCACATCGATGGAACAGTAGTGGAGAGGGTAGCAAGTTTTAAGTTCCTCGGCATACACATCACAGACAAACTGAATTGGTCCACTCACACAGACAGCATCGTGAAGAAGGCGCAGCAGCGCCTCTTCAACCTCAGGAGGCTGAAGAAATTCGGCTTGTCACCAAAAGCACTCACAAACTTCTACAGATGCACAATCGAGAGCATCCTGGCGGGCTGTATCACCGCCTGGTATGGCAACTGCACCGCCCTCAACCGTAAGGCTCTCCAGAGGGTAGTGAGGTCTGCACAACGCATCACCGGGGGCAAACTACCTGCCCTCCAGGACACCTACACCACCCGATGTCACAGGAAGGCCATAAAGATCATCAAGGACATCAACCACCCGAGCCACTGCCTGTTCACCCCGCTATCATCCAGAAGGCGAGGTCAGTACAGGTGCATCAAAGCTGGGACCGAGAGACTGAAAAACAGCTTCTATCTCAAGGCCATCAGACTGTTAAACAGCCACCACTAACACTGAGTGGCTGCTGCCAACACACTGACACTGACTCAACTCCAGCCACTTTAATAATGGGAATTGATGGGAAATGATGTAAATATATCACTAGCCACTTTAAACAATGCTACCTTATATAAATGTTACTTACCCTACATTATTCATCTCATACGCATACGTATATACTGTACTCTATATCATCGACGGTATCCTTATGTAATACATGTATCACTAGCCACTTTATACTATACTATGCCACTTTGTACTCTATATCATCGACGGTATCCTTATGTAATACATGTATCACTAGCCACTTTATACTATACTATGCCACTTTGTTTACATACTCATCTCATTTGTACATACTGTACCCGATACCATCTACTGTATCTTGCCTATGCTGCTCTGTACCATCACTCATTCATATATCCTTATGTACATATTCTTTATCCCCTTACACTGTGTACAAGACAGTAGTTTGGAATTGTTAGTTAGATTACTTGTTATTACTGCATTGTCGGAACTAGAAGCACAAGCATTTCGCTACACTCGCATTAACATCTGCTAACCATGTGTATGTGACAAATAAAATTTGATTTGATTTATTGTGTTATGACATGAAAGTTAAGGGCTTTATGTTTTTATAATCATACCGCAATTGACATTCGATTCGCGTTTAGATGGCCTATTTGGCTATTTTGGCAGCCAGAGTCAATCCACCTCTGAAAATAACATAAGATCCTTGGACCTTAAGGAGTCACTGTAGGCTCCTTAGCGTCCCTCTTGGGCTAGCTGCCCCCATGCGCTTACCACAAATGCCCCCTTTTACTAAATTCCCAATATATTGTACATTGCTTTCCATTACTCTTTTTTTGTCTGGTCATTAGGAGGATATACATGATCCCAATTTCAGCTTCAAGATGCTGGGAATTTGAAATACAGAAAAAGTAGTTTGTGCTGATTTATTAGCACATTGAACCATATCGCAACCTGTAGTTTAACAACTCAGTGGATGGTGCTAAAACATTGACGTCATATCTGCGTTCTGCCATCTTTATCTTTATGCACGTTCGTAATTTGGCCGCCTGCCTACGTGTCTTTCTTACAAATATATCAATTAAATTGATACGACTCCCTGGCCTAATCTAAATGACATAGCGTTTCTGTTCTATACAGTCTTACCAGAACGTTCTGTAACGTTACACTCCACTTAACGCATCCCAGGTCAGACGTTTTAAAGGTGACTGACAGCAGTGTGAACCTGTACGGCACATGCTGTGTCATCGTTCCGCCTCTAGATAGCATTAATTGGCGGTTGAATATCCAGATCTATCGCTTCCTAGATCTTTGAGACATTTCACGGAAAATTATCCAAACTCTAATGGTAATGTATCGCCAGATGTTTCATTTTTATAGTAGATTTCTAGTTAGGTATCTTGCTAAGAACACGTTGACACAACTGTGCAATGCCACCGAGCCAAATGAATCGAATATATTGTTTTGCTAGCTAGCTAAATTAGTTATATGTAGGGAGAGCTAACTAGTTTATTCGATATAGTCTGTTAGCTTGCTGTAGCTATCTAGGTAACGTTCGCTAGCTAATATGCTGGCCAGTTTCCAGATTTAACTGACTTTCAGTTTTGTTTCTGGATTTATTACGGGACTATATAGCATCTCTCTACTTTGCAAGCTAGCTGGGTGGCTGTAGTTGCATCTGTTGATCACATGTCAATAGTCTGTCTGTACCATAAGTTACTATTGCCAGCCAACTAACTTGACTCTCTTTTACGCCCAAATAGGTTCATATTGCTGGCTAGCCCCATGGCCCCTCCTAGGAAACGAGCATTGCCTGCACCCCTACCAGACGGGTTTACACTGATCGACACTGAGAAGAAGCAATGGAAACTGGGCAGAATTATTGGCCAAGGAGGTTTTGGATTGATCTACCTAGGTAAGTAACCAGACGAGTATGTCAATCCGTCAAGGTATCACAGATTCTCAAATAAACACACGCATCCCAATTTATTTTACCAGGAATCACAGATTTGGGTGTAAAGCATTACCAACGGAGCATTATAACTGGAGTATATCTGATTGATGCCAAATTACTGTCATGTTTATCACGGTTTATTTATCTGTGTCCCTGTTTTTTTCTGTTTTTTTTCTCTCCCCTCTTTTTCTCTCTCACACACCATATCTCCCTCCCTCCTTTTTTCCCATCTCCTACCTTTCTCTCTCTCCCTTTTTTTCCTTCAGCTTCGCAGGACATGGAAATGCCTGTTGGGGAGGACTCTCATTTTGTGATTAAAGTGGTGAGTACGGGGATGGCTGTGTTGTGAGTCAGGGCATTTCTATCACTGTATACGCTTTGCCGTTTGTTCAGAGAGAACTCCAGATGTGATCGACAGTTTGACTTAACCACAATAATTTGCTGTGAAACTCTTTCACTTTCTTTCTCTCTCGCTTGCTCTCTGCTTACTGGGTTTTTCGTGGATATGGGAAGGTATAATAAGGAACTGCCGTGTTAATATGCTAATAAATAAACCTATAATTGTACGACAGTCACATGCAACAGTTCTCAGCATTTCTATTTCCACATTTCCTCATATTTCACCCTCTTATTTCATTGTCTGCAGGAGTACCATGAGAATGGGCCTCTGTTTTCTGAGCTCAAGTTCTATCAGAGGGCAGCTAAACCTGAGAACAGTGAGTATCAACAAATTCAATCAGTCAACATCATGATGTAGCAGAAATATGACCAAGAGTTCATAGCCTATGTCCAATATAGGCTACATACTGTGTGGTTACAACCAAACCTATTTTAGGCTACATCTTATTTGAGTGGCCAGGCCCAGTGCAGCGGGAGTGTACTTGGCTGATGAAGTGCCCAAGACTGCTGCCTGGTGTAATTAATAAGCCAAAGCAAACATGCACCTCAGTGGCAGTTAGCCCCTTCCCTGCTTGTTTGAGCTCTTAATTCATAGAGAGGGACCCAATCCCACATAATGATGCCTGCTCCTCTGCTGGGCCCCTGACCACCTGCCAGTCTGGTGGAGAGCCAGCCAGCACTCCAAGACAGGCTTCCTGTTCACTTTGTGTATTTCTGTGTCTGTGATTTAGAAGTGCATGATTATTTCCTCTGTCTTTAAGTGGTCATATGTGTTTTTGTGAACAGTTCAGACAGTCCAACCTGAATCCACAGTCATTAAAACCACATCGCGTCCTAATTTGTTGCACCACTTTTAAGACCAAAGGCTTAGGTCCTCTAGGATCGTATCTTGGGCACTTGGCCATATTTGCTCAGCACCAGTTGTGCACCTGCTACCTTTCAGAGGGAATGAAACAAAATGGCATGAAGGTAAATACTGAGAGCAACAAGTAATTCATAAAACAAAAATGCTAAAGAGCAAATATCTGTTTTTGCACTCTTATTGTGTCCATTATTTCTATAGAAAAACAATAGGTGCAATTGTTGCACTGGTGAAAATACATTGTGAAAAGGTAGCCTAGTGGTTAGAGCGTTGGGCCAGTAACCGGAAGGTTGCTGGATCGAATCCCCGAGCTGACAACGTAGAAACCGGTTGTTCTGTCCCTGAGCGGGGCAGGGTGCTGAAGACACACCTCTCTGATTCAGAGGGGTTGGGTTAAATGTGGAAGACAGGTTTCAGTTGAATACATTCCAGTTGGACAACTGATTAGGTATCTCCCTTTCCCTAAATATAGTATGTAAGATACCATTTTTGGCCCTTGTAATTCTGTTCTGCTGTTGATTCAGTGCAGAGGTGGATGAGGAGCAAGACGCTGGATTTTCTGGGGATCCCTGCATACTGGGGATCAGGACTGGCAGAACACAACGGAACCAGGTACTACTGGAGCCACTACACTGACTGGTGTAGTGATGGTCATGGTGAAGGCATTAATAATCCCTTGCTTTGTGGTTGGGAAGTGTGTCAGAGATGATTTTACCTCTTATCCTTGACATTTGCCCTGTACCATGTACAGTTTTTATCCAGGTGACTCGATTTAAGAACAAATTTACAATTCAGGTACAGGTTCATGGTGATGGACCGCCTGGGCAGTGACCTGCAGAAGGTGTGTGAGAGAAACGGTGGCAAGCTGAAGAAGCACACAGTACTACAGCTAGGACGTGTCCTGGTGAGTCCCTCCCTCTGTTCAAATCAAATTGTATTCGTCACATGCGCCGAATACAGTGAAATGCTTACTTACAAGCCAACAATGAAGTTAAGAAAATACGAGTTAAGAAAATATTTACTAAATAAACTAAAGTAAACATAAAAAATAAAAAAATAAACACAATAAAATAATATTAGTAAAACATCCTCTTCCAAGATGGAATGTAAAGATTTCACCTTCTCTTTGTCTTCCTACAGCTGGATGTGCTTGAGTATATCCATGACAACGAGTATGTCCACGCAGACATAAAGGCTGCCAACCTGATGCTTGGTCACACAGACCCTGACAAGGTAAGCGCTAGCACTGTCTCAGAACAGTAGGCATGCGTATTCAAGGCATTTCTTGTACTGTGTATAAAACATACGTAGAAGACCGTTACTAGCTATATTAACATTGAGCAATGTATATGTTAAGCTTTTTACTTGTAGGTGGGCTGACTGTTATCTACACATACTGTCTGTTTATTCCCTGTACTGCAGGTGTACCTGGCTGACTACGGCCTGTCCTACAGGTACAGCCCAGACGGCGTACACAAAGAGTACAAAAAGAACCCAAAAAAGGGACACAACGGAACCATAGAGTACACCAGCATAGATGCCCACAATGGAGTCGGTAAAGTGGGATTTCATTGATATGAACACTCATAGTTTCAGGTGGCAACAACTATTGTGTAGTGAAAGGGCAAGGTTTCTGGGTAAACATACAAGAATTGGTGGACAATAGCTCACTTGTCTTGACTGTGTGGTCAATGATCTCGTATGGATGTATACTAACTGCGTTACTGTATCTTTCAGTTGGCAGTGTACTTGTTTATCAATGCATAAAGTGAACCCCCCCCCCTTCGTTCCTTGCTATAAAACCGCCCTCAGTAGGGAACACATTAGCTGGCAAATTGCGTACATGGTCCTTTTTTATTGGACATTGATTCGCTCGGCCTCGTATTCCCCGACACAGACTCCATTAAAAAAATCCCCTAATTAGCTAAAGTCATAACCTGCATCGTGTATTCATCCCCCATTAATTAAGGCTTTGATGTTTGGTTAGAGCGGGACTGGCCACTGATAACCTCTGTTTGCTAAGAGCGGAGGACGGTGCCGAGTTCGATATGCTGAACGAGTGTGGCGAAGACTCCCTAATCGCCATGCAACTGTTTCAATCAATGCTGTCCATATGAAGGAAAACAGACAAGATGCTTAGTCAGCGTTATTGATAAAGGCAAACCTGTCAATTTTAATCTTTTTTAGAGTGAAGAGGGTGGTGGGGGTTAACATGCTGAGCTTGTGTTTTTATGTTCGGTTCTCTGAATCAAGAGGTGTATGTTGGGCCCATGTAATTCACAGTTGCATACAAGCTAAAATGTGGCAGGTGGAACATGCTTCAACATGTTCCGAGTCGTTGATCTATGGCTGTGAATTTAATTTAACAAGAGGTTGGATAGGAATGACATTTAAATCACAGGACTGGTTTAAATACCGGTCTGTTCTTTTACAGACCTACATAGAAGTACACACACACACTGTCATCTAGTGCAATTTGTTCTCATGTCACATATACTGTATGTCGTTGCATATGGTCCTCATTCCAACTTTTTGGTCTTCGCTTAACAGTAGAAGCTCTTGTATAGGTGAATCATTCCTTTGCTTCTATAGCCCAGGGGTCATGAATCTTCTACAAACTAAAGTAGGTATAAGATGAAAAAATACACTCACTGGCCAGTTTATTACATACACACATCTAGTATCGGGTTGCCCCCCCCCCCCGCATTTTGCCTCCAGAACAGCCTGAATTATTCAATTGCAATTGCTGCAGATTGGATGGTGGTACAGCAAGTTTCATCCCTAAGATGTTCTATTGGGTTGAGGTCTGGGGACTGTGCTGGTCACTCAAGTAAACTGAACTTCCTGTTCCAGGCAATGTTTTTCCATTCCTCAATTGTCCAGTGTTGGTGATTTGCGTGCCCACTGGAGCTGATTGGAGTGGAATCCAGTGTGGTCATTTGCTGCAATAGCCCATCCGTGACAAGAATCAACGAGTTGTGTGTTCCGAGATGCCATTCTGCTCACCGCTGTTGTGCTGTGCCGTTATTTGTCTGTTTGGCCTGCCTGTTAACTTGCACGATTGCCGTTCTCCTTCAACCTTTCATCAACGAGCTGTTTTTGCCCACTGGACTGTCAATGTAATGATGCCAACAGACATGGCCGCTCTGCTTCTTTGCAGTATTTTGTTTTTGGGGTGTTATTTCTTGCATTATTAGCCCAGAATGTTTTTGTGTTATTACATACAGTCGGAAATAACTTTTGGATATCAGAGCGGCGGTATCTCACCAGCAATACAACCAGGAATATGACTTTCCCGAATTGAATCCTTTGTTCGTACCCCCTGGGCAATTAAACTTATCCCAGAGGCTGCTCCATGTCGGCGCCGGCAGAGAAGAGGTATTTGGAGTGGACTTGTAGTCAATCCACCACTTCCGAGTATTTTACTTTAGAATGTTCAGTCTTTGGACAATAAAGTAGATGAGCTCAGGGTGAGGATCTCCTTCCAGAAAGACATCATACATCATACTCTGTTTCACAGAATCATGGCACTCTCGGGATATGCTGTCCCCGTCCATACAACCAGCTCTGTTCTCAGTTCATGGCGCAGACAGGAATAAAGAACTCTCCGGAAAGAAGAAAGGTGTGGGTGTGTGCTTCATGGTGTGATTGTGATAATATATAGAAACTAAAGTCCTTTTGTTCACCCGACCTAGAATACAATCAAATGCTGACCGTATTACCTCCCAAGAGAATTACCTTTGGTTATAGTCACAGCCCTCAAGAAACTACACTGGACTTTATGCAAACTGGTAACCACATATTCTGAGGCGCATTTATTGTAGCTGGGGATTTTAACAAAGCAAATTTGAGGCAAACGCTACCGAAGTTCTATCAACACATTGACTGTAGTACTCGCTTAGGGAAACACTAGATCACTGCTATTCACCTTTTCGAAATACCTATAAGGCCCTCCCTTCGGTGACCTAGTTCATCAGGAAGTGTGTAGGAGATATTTTTCCTACCATGACTTAAACCTACCCAAAACAGAAACCGTGGATAGATGGCAGCATTCGCTCAACTGAAAGCGCGAACCACCACATTTAACCATGGCAAGGTGACTAGGAATATGGTCAAATACAGTTTAGTTATTCCCTATGTAAGGCAATCAAACAGGCAGCATTCTTCAGTACAAAGTGGACTGACAAAGTATGTGGCAGGCTCTACAGACAATCACAGATTACTGAGTAAGACATTTAAGCGTGTTAACCCTTGCAAGGCTGCCGGCCCAGACAGCATCCCTAGCCACATCCTCAGAGCACGCGCAGACCAGCTGGCTGGAGTGTTTAAAGACATATTTAATCTCTCTCTATCCCAGTCTGCTGTCCCCACTTGCTTCAAGATGTCCACTACCGTTCTGGTACCCAAGAAAGCAAAGGTATCTGAACTAAATGACTCACCCCATAGCACTCACTTCTGTCATCATGAAGTGCTTTGAGAGACGAGTCAAGGATCATATCACCTCCACCTTACCTGTCGCCCTAGATCCACTTCAATTCGCTTACTGCCCCAATAGGTCCACAGACGATGGAATTGCCTGCACACTGCCCTATCCCATCTGGACAAGAGGAATACCTATGTAAGAATGCTGTTCATTGACTACAGCTCAGCATTCAACACCGTAGTACCCTCCAATCTCATCATTAAGCTTGAGGCCCTGGGTCTGAACCCCGCCCTGTGCAATTGGGTCCTGGACTTCCTGACGGGCTGCCCCCCAGGTGGTAAAAGTAGGAAACAACACCTCCACTTAGCTGATCCTCAACACTGGGGCCCCACAAGGATGCATGCTCAGCCCCCTCCTGTACTCCCTGTTCACCCATGACTGTGTGGCCACGCACACCTCCAACTCCATCAAAGTTTTCAGACAACACAACAGTCGTTGGCCTGATTACCAACAATGACGAGACAGCCTACAGGGAGGAGGTGAGGGCCCTGGCGGAGTGGTGCCAGGAAAATAACCTCTCCCTCAACGTAAACAAAACAAAGGAGCTGATGGTGGATTTCAGGAAACCGCAGAGGGAGCATGCCCATCCACAGTGACGGGACAGTAGTGGAGAAGGTGGAAAGCTTCAAGTTCCTTGGCCTACACATCACTGACACTGAAATGTTCCACCCACACAGACAGTGTGGGGGAGATGCAACATCCTGCCGGGCTGTATCACCGCCTGGTACACATCACAGATGCTGAAATGGTCCACCTACACAGACAGTGTACGGCAACTGCACAGCCCGCAACCGCAGAACTCTCCAGAGGGTGGTATGGTCTGCCCAACACATCACCGGGGGCACACTGCCTCCCTCAAGGCCGTCAGACTGTTAAATAGCCAGCTACCACCCGGCTACATAACCCTGCACCTTAAAGGCTGCTGCCCTATATACATAGATGTGAAATCACTGGCCACTTTAATAATGGAACACTAGTCACTTTAATGTTTACATACTGCTTTATTCATATCATATGTGTATACTGTATTCTACTGTATTTAGTCAATGCCACTCCGACATTGATTGTCTTAATATTTATGTTTTTCTTAATTCCATTCTTTTTAGATTTGTGTATTGTTGTTAATTGTTAGATGCTACTGCACTGTTGGAGCTAGAAACACAAGCATTTTGCTACACCCGCAATAACAAATGCTAAATATGTGAATGTGACCAATATATTTAATGAATGAATGGATGTTTGTCGTACCAGTCTATGGTTTACAGAGACACTGTCTCGCGTGAAAAGCCCAGGAGGCCGGCCTTATCTGAGATACTTGATCTGGCACACCTGGCACCAAAGATCGTAACACGTTCAGTTGCTTGGGTCACTCGTTTTGCCCACTCTAACATTCAACCCAACAGTAACTGAATGCCTCAATGCCTGTGCGTGCTTTATATAGCAAGCCACGGCCACGTGACTCACTGTCTAGGAGCGATCAATTTTTTTTTGTAAACTGTCTGGTATGTGTTTATGCTTATAATCATCAGTCCTTTGATGTAATAACTTCTGTTAGGCCTACAGTACTCTACTATTGGAATGAGTCAATCAGGTAACGTTTCCCTTTTTGTCTACAGTTGATAAACAAACCAGAATTATATTCCAGGTGGCTAAATATGATGGCTGGTCTTACTTGACCTCCACGTTGTAAGTTTCTTTGGGTCTAATGGAAATCGAGATGCATGCAGATTGACGAGCTATAAGACTACTTTTTTGCTCAAGATCCCACACTCCCATCTTACCTATATCATCACCCTCGCTGGGTAGATGTTGCCATGACAAGGGTGGAGATAGAACAGAGTGATGCATCACTGAACTCTGAGCTAATTATCACCTATTGGAGCAGGATGCTTTGGAACACGGAGATTCCGAAAGAGCGGGTTAAGAGTGAAAATCTGAATATCAATAGGAGAGAGAAACCCGCGTGCCTACGCACGCATGAGCGTGTGTGCGCGTGCATGAATGCGTGTGCGTACACGCAAGCATATGCATGAATGTGTGGGTGCGTTAGAGAGCGCTGTATGTGTGTGTGCTGCCTTCTCATTAGGGAAAGATTCATAAATGCACGACCAAACAGCAAAGGAAAAGCTATTGTGAACAGGGACAATATGGTCAAAGCACGCCACTGGTGCTTAACGTAGTTGTTGATCTTTTTAATTGTTAATCTATTTTGTGGCTGTGGGAGTTGGCGTAGTTTTTGAGTGCTGGTGTCACTTGTGTTTTTCATCTTTATTCCCTCTTATCTGCCTCTCAGTATCAATGAGGCTTTATATAATTGTTTACAACAATGGCTTAATTAGAAGTGGCAGCAACAAATATACTGTAATGCTGACCTATACACTTAAGTACTTTACACCTTCCACTCTTGAGATAATTGATTCAGTAAATTACTTAAACAAGCGGCTTAATCACAAAAATGTTGAAGGCAACAACAGAGGCAGACGCAGTGGCAACCCACATCTAACTACAACCAACCAACCCCTGTTGTCCGTCTCTAGGCTAGCCAGTAGTGCTGTCCTGTTGGGTGCCGCTGCCTGGCAGCCACTGTGGCAGCAGCCTATTTAATTGGGAACACTGTCTGGGATCAATGCTAGCCATGGATCTGGCTCGAGATTTCTCCTTCTGACGAAGCTAGTCAGTCGATGGGTAATTTCTCCGGAGATGCACGGCCGTTACAGTATTGAGCTGCTAGAACTCCTCGGGCTCGACCCCTCACATGCACTCAATCCAGACGTATTGATGAACTCCCCACAGTTTTTCATAAAGACACTTTCTCAGTGCAGGGTTTGTTCACTTCCTTGTATTAAAACTAGATGGAAGGCATTGTTTACAACGAGGCAAGTCTAGAGGTTAATGTCTAGCCATCATCAGTATTTAGTATTTAGATATCTCCCCAGTGCACAGCACCCTGTCGACTTCTGTAACCTGTGGTATTGATTTGGGCGTAGATATCTGTGTGTTTTACTGCCTTAGAGAGGGGGTGTTTGAGCAATCGAGTGTGTGTGTGTTTAGGCTGTGCAGCGGGCGTCTGAATCATGTCAGAGGCCACAAGGATCCAGTTTCCTGGAACAGGCCAAAGAAGAAGGAAAACTGACATAAAATGTCGGCCCTCCCCTCAAAGCCCTGTCTGTCTGCAGAGCACAGGAAAAGTTGAAAGACTAACACTCCCTCCATAATTGTCATCCTCTTTACCCTCTCTTTGCATACTGTTTTCCCTCTAAACACAGCCCCTCAAACAAAGCTGTTTCTATCCTCCCAAACCAGGTTCTGATCATCTTCTGTCTCTGTGTAGCTCCATCGAGACGTGGAGACCTGGAGGTGTTGGGCTTCTGTCTGCTCCACTGGCTGTGTGGGGCGCTGCCCTGGGACTCTGTGCTCAAGAACCCTATACAGGTCCAAGAGGCCAAGACCAGGTAAAGACCACCCTCTCTCTGGATCCCTCTCCATCTTCCTATTGATCCTTAGTGTTAAATCCCCCTCAAAATACGTCAGTTTTAAGCTAGTGGGATGTTGTTTTTTGCATGGACCGCGTTTCAATTCACCACACCCACCTAGAATATGTCGGTGGCCGAGCTACAGTGGTGTTTGTCACGTGACTTGTCTGAAGGTAACCCGGTACCAGTTAAAAATAAAATATGGAGGTAGTTTTGTGTCGAAAATAAGGGGTTAAATGTGTCAAAATATATATTTCCTGAGTTTTGTTATACACCTGTCCACATACTTGTGTGTATATAGAGTATCAAAATCGAGCACACCGCCATGCAATTTCCATAGACAAACAGAATGGCCTTACTGAAGAGCTCAGTGACTTTCAACGTGGCACCGTCATAGGATGCCACCTTTTTTATAACAAGTCAGTTCGTAAAATGTCTGTCCTGGTCAACTGTAAGTGCAGTTCTTGTGAAGTAGAAATGTCTAGGAGCAACAACGGCTCAGCCGTGAAGTGGTATGTCACACAAGCTCACAGAACAGGACCGCCGAGTGCTGAAGCGCATAGCACGTAAAAATGATGTCCCCGGTTGCAACACTCACTACCGAGTTTCAAACTGCCTCTGGAAGCAACGTCAGCACAAGAACTGTTCATCGGGAGCTTCGTGAAATGGGTTTTCACGGCCTAAGCCTAAGATGACCATGCGTAATGCTAAGTGTCGGCCGGAGTGGTGTAAAGCTCGCCCCCATTGGACTCTGGAGCAGTGGAAACGCATTCTCTGGACTGATGAATCACCCTTCGCCGTCTGGCGGACGTATCTGGGTTTGGCAGATGCCAGGAGAATATTACCTGCCCAAATGCATAGTGCCAACTGGAGGAATAATGATCTGGGGCTGTTTTTCAAGGTTTGGGCTAAGCCCCTTAGTTCCAGTGAAGGGAAATCTTAACACTACAGCAAACAATGACATTCTCGACGATTCTGGGTTTCCAACTTTGTGGCAACAGTTTGGGGAAGGACATTTTCTGTTTCAGCATGACAATGCCCCTGTGCACAAAGCAAGGTCCATACAGAAATGGTTTGTCGAGATCGGTGTGGAAGAACTTGACTGGCCAACATCTGTGCCCGACCTCACTAATGCTCTTGTGGCTGAATGGAAGCAAGTCCCCACAGCAATGTTCCAACATCTAGTGAAAAGCCTTCCCAGAAGAGTGGAGGCTGTTATAGCAGCAAAGGGGGGACCAACTCCATGTTAATGCCCATGATTTTAGAATGAGATGTTCGAACCTGTGTCCACACTAATTGACAAAGTATATCTCTCGGATATAGGACAGACCCTTCAAAACTTTGTCCTTACAGTATGTCTGTCTTTAAGTTAAACCCTTGTTTCTCTCTCCCCCTTTATTTCATGCCTGTTTCTCTTTCCAGACTCATAGGTAATCTACCTGGTTCGGTGCAGGAGCTGTCAGTGGGTGGAGCTTGCACAGGTGAGTGAGAGAGCCTCCGTACCAGTCAGTACTTGTCCAGTAGTCAGACTCCAGAGTCACCACTTTGTCCCAGAAGGGAATGAAACATTTTTAAGAGGGTTTTTTGAAATATGTTCCCACAACTCCATTATCCATCCCAGAGAGATGTCTTAGACTCCATTGTTGTGATCTCTGGTACTGTAAACAGAGGTCACGTCTCTGTGAGGTTATGGCTATGTGATGTATGGTGGTGACTGACTGGGATGATTCTCTGCACCTCCTCCAGAGGCAGGGCCGGGCTGGTCGCCACAGATAAGGCCCAGGACATGCATCAACCCTATTGTATATGAGTGTGATACACACTCAACCACAGTGTGTGTGGGTACACTAGGTAGCTGGACATGTTAGTTGCAGTAAGGGGTGACGGTTTCTGTGTACTGAAACACGCAGACCACACGGCACATAGCCAGTGTTAAAACATCACAGATACGTCGGAGTGGGACTATTGCGCATTCTCTCTTTTGTCCCTCTTCCTCTCCCAGATGAGTTGGCCAGTTTCCTGCTCAGTGTCAAAGCTCTGGAGTATGAGGAACGTCCGGACTACCAGAGGCTGAGAGAGCTGCTGTCTGAGGCGGGACCGAGAGCGAGCGGAGGCCAGGGAAGGCTGGACCTGTCTGTGCCACGAGGAGCAATGTCAGGGGGTTCCTCCACCAGAGGGTCTGATTGGCCAGACAGGGGCAAGGTGAGAGTAGCTGAGAGATTACCTTGCTCAGAAAACTGCCTATTGGGACCCCTAATGTACACCTATTAATCAATCCGTCAATTAATCAATCGCACACATCCAGATCTACTCACAAATGTAGGCTAAATAGGCTCTTCTGGGAAAGCTTTCCACTAGATGAAGGAACATTTCTGCGGGGACTTGCTTCCATTCAGCCACGAGCATTAGTAGGTCGGGCACTGATGTTGGGCAATTAGGTCTGGCTCACAGTCAGCGTTCCAATTCATCCTGAAGGTGTTCAATGGGGTTGAGGTCAGGGCTCTGGAGGCCAGTCAAGTTCTTCCACACCAATCTCAACAAACTTTTTCTGTATGGACCTCGCTTTGTGCATGGGGACATTTTCATGCAGAAACAGGAACAAGGGCCTTCTCCAAACTGTTGCCACAATGTTGGGAGCACAGAATCGTCTAGAATGTCATTGTATGCTGTAGCATTAAGATTTCTCCTCACTGGAACCCAAACCTTGAAAAACAGCCCCAGACTATTATTGCTCATCCACCAAACTTTACAGTTGCCACTGCATTCGGGCAGGTAGCGTTCTCCTGGCATCTGCCAATCCCAGATTCGTCCGTCGGACTGCCAGATGGTGAAACGTGATTCATCACTCCAGAGAATGCGTTTCCACTACTCCAGAATCCAATTTACACCACTCTAGCCGACACTTGGCATTGCGCATGGTGATCTCGGGCTTGTGTGTGGATGCTTGGCCATGGAGACCCATTTCATGAAGCTCCCGACAAACAGGTCTTGTGCTGACGTTGCTTCCAGAGGTGGTTTGGAACTCGGTAGTGAGTGTTGCAGCCGATTCTTACGTGATATGTGCTTCAGCACTCAGTGGTCCCGTTCTGTTGGCTTGTGTGGCCTACCACTTCACAGCTGAGCCATTGTTGTTCCTAGACGTTGCCACTTTGCTCGATTTAAAAATAAAAAATAAATTATACAGCTGTCAGCAATGGGTGTGGCTCAAATAGTTGCATCCACTAATTTGAAGGGATGTCATAATTGTGTGTGTCATGCTGTTTTAATGAGCTTCTTGATATGCCACACCTGTCAGGATGGATTGTCTTGGCAAATGAGAAAGCCTCACTAACCGGAATGTAAACAATTTTGAGAGAAATAAGTCGTGTGTGTGTGTAACATTTCATTTCAGCTCATGAAACATGGGACCAACATGTTGTTGATATTTTTGTTCAGTATCTAATATAGCTGGATAGGGTAAAGTGCAGGTCAGGGGAGTGTAATGGAGACCAGATGGCTACTCACTTCATGTTCATTGTTTATACTCTGATTTATAACCCTCTGGGAGAGGTGAGGTGTCTGTGTGTGGGTCTGTTGGGAGCCCCAGTGCAGTGTGGGAGATCTACACACACTGATAGCCTCAGCCACAAATCCAGGTCTTTATTTACAACACACATACACTCCAGAAAGTATTTCTCATCAAATATGTGCATTTCAATTGGACTGTACCAAATATGTCATCTCTCTGGCTCTTTGCATAGCGGTGAATCACATTTTCTTCTCTAAATGCCTGGCGGGGATCTTGACCGCAGTAAAGGGGGTCAACTTGCCCCTGACCCCCACGGAGGCACACCTCGTCCCCCTCAAGAGGCTCTGGAGCGGAGAGGTGGTGATTTTCTGGAATTTACCAGAATCACTTGAGCCTCCAATGGTGACTAACTTGACCTGCAGATGGCCAAAACAGCCCAATTTGAGGCGATTGATGACACACACTTTACACACACTTTACAGGGGCAGAGGATCAGCAGCCATAATTGTTCTAATTTTCTCTAATTTCCATGCTGAACTGCTGGGCAGTTGGATCTGTAGTCAAATAGAAGTCAATTTTTGGAGGTTTGGAAAGTGAGTAAATGTCAGTCGAATTAATAGGGGTCATGGAAAGGCTGCTTTCAGTGTCTGTCCTACTCTATTGTTATTTACTCCTTTTTCCTCCCCGATTTCATGATATCCAATAGGTAGTTAGTTGTTGTCCCATCATTTGTCCTGTACGGACTCCCGTATTATTATTTATCTTCATCATTCAAAGACAAATGAATAATTCAGTGAACAATGCTTCGTCTTCAACACAGTAGGTGGCCTTCTCCTGGTCAATGGAGAATCAAGCAAGTTTCTACTATCAGAAACAGTTGCATGCTAGCCTCTTACTAAGCCCCTCACCCTCTCTTCCTGTATCCTTTCCCCACAGAAAGCAGGCCGAGGTAGAGGCTCATCCAAACTAAAGCCCGTAGTTGTGGTGGATGAGGAGAGTGATGAAGAGGATGAGAAGATGGAGTTGGATGAAGCGAGGCCCAAACCTGTACCACCCAAGGGCGTAAAGGTGTTGGCTATAAACGGGATTCACTAAACTTTACTACTGAGCTGTTTGCAACTGGTTTTAGAACAATATGACCCAAAAATAAATGTATTGGAATGTACAGTAGTGGACACACATGGAGAAATGCCCTTTTATTCTGAAGTGTTGACAACAGGAGTAAAAGTATGTTTTCATTCAGTTGTTCGTTTGCGTCACATGAAATAATTATTCCGGTGTCCTTTCCCCACAGAAAGCGGGCAGGGCTAAACCTGCAACTAGAGGGGCCTCCAAACCAAAGCCTATATATGTGGAGGATGACAGTGATGAAGAAAAGATGGAGATTGAAGAGGGGAGACCCAAGCCTGTACCATCTCGCTACATTAGGGGACCACCAGTATCCAACCCCCAGTCAGAACATGGGGTAAGGTGTTAGTGAATTCACAAGCAGGAAATGTCCAGGAGTATGTTGTCATAAACTAGTGCATGCTAGCTTCACGTGAAATCTCAATCCGGTCTTTTTGTATCTTTTCCCCACAGAAAGCAGGACGAGCTAGAGGGTCGTCCAAACCAAAGTCTGTATATGTAGAGGATGACGAGAGTGAGGAGGAGATGGAGAGACCCAGACCTGTGCCGTCTCAATACATCAGAGGACCACCCAAATCCAAGCCCCAGCCAGAACAGGCGGTGAGGCCAAGGCACTAAGTCCTGCAATATTGACAGGATTCTACTAGAATGTTGTCAAACTGGTTTTACAAGAATGGACAAAATGACCAGCTACTTTACATTGACGCCCAACTGATAATGAAATACGTTTTATCAGAGCAAGTTCAAACCCAAAATAAATCACTTTTTTAAATTGTGATAATTTTTTTTAATTGCCTTTGTTGTAATTTCACATTAACGGCTGTTACAAAAGTTCACGTCAATGGAAGAAACCCAAGCAAATGTGTGAATTATCCCCTAACAGAAAACATCAACACAAACCAAACGTCGCGTCAGGAAAATAGTTGCTGATGACGGCGTTGCTGTAACCTCAAGACCACAAGTCAACCATAGACTGTTCCAACCCAGAGAAAGTACAACCCCTACAAAAAGCAAATTGGGTCAAACACATGATGACCAGTGGGAGGACCACAGTCAGACAAACTGGGAAAAACATCTGTACAAAGAGGATGGTTCGGAAATCTTCAACCATGACCACCGGTGTGGGGGTAAGAGTAATAAGCACAATCCCCCAGAATCTGACCACTGGGAAAGTCCCATCCACATATATGACTGTGGTGAGTGGGAGGAATACAGCCACAAAGACCACGGCCAGAGAGCAGAGCCTTCTCCCAAACAGAAGAGTGGCTGTAATGTCACACTGTACTGTAGTGCCTTGGTGGTCTTATTCCTGTCCCTGGCCTTTCTATTCACTCTGACTGACAGTCCTGAATGATGACTTGGTGCTGTTTCCCTGCAACTCTTTGAGCTTTTTTGTTGTTTCCTATTCATCATGCCTATTTTAGGTTTGCATCATCCCCAACTCTTACTCCAGTTCGCTATAGTGTCATGACGTGAGTGAGACAATATACATTAGATGAGATGTATTATGGATTTGCTGAGGCTCATGTTAAACCATATAGCTCTATGCCCAGGCTTCAGTCAGCTCTCAGGGTTTCTGGGTGGACATCTTCACTGTGATGGGCTGTAAACAACAAAAGTAAAAATGTAATTTAACATGGACTACATTGTTATTTGCAAATGTCAAAACAGGCTCGCTGTATCAATTACAAAAAAAAAAACCTATTGTGATTTGCAACTGTACCTCTGGGGATTTTCTATAGTCTTAGTGTGATTTATGTGTGACTGTTGTATAATATACTAACCAAGGACATGGTACCTCCACACTACTAAATGTGATCTGCTATATTCAATGTACTTATTATTGTGCATGAACAGCGCTCTATATTACCTTTTTTGAATGACACATTATATGAAGACTATATAAGGTATGTTATATGACCTTTTTATGAAGGACATCGACTGTAAAGTGAGTCTTAATGCCATATGGCGGCTTGAAATACCTTGCTGCAGTAGGGACACTCTCCAAACACTATGTTGAAGCTCTGGCGACTGGAAGGTAGTCCACGCAACCACTGGAGAGAAACCGAACAGGAACTAGTCAAACTAACTAACAGGAACTAGTCAAATTGAAGTTGACCAATTCCTTGTGCCTGTAGTGGCAAGATTAGAGAAATGCAAAGAAGCCAAACACCTGAAATGAATTTGACGTAAAAAAAAAAAAATTCACATCCCATTTTTGTATGAATTTATAACAAATTATTTTAAATTCATGCATGTCTTATCCTGGATAGTGTGTAGTGTTTTGTAAAACAGACATGCCTACTGATTGGGTAGGATAGTTGTGTTCGTGTCCCTTACCTCGTACAGACAGGCCTGGTGGAAGGGTTGGCCGCAGCGAGGGTCGTTGCACACCTGATCAGGAATGGCCGACTCCAGACGGTAGGCGTAACAGATCCCACACTCCGCACTGAAACTCTACAGGAGACATTCTTAGTAGCTCTCCTCCTGAATATCCCCTCTCTACCAGTGTCCCCCTTCCCTCTCTCTGTTTGCATATTTCTTTTCATGTAACGAGAAGCCCTTTTTCTCTCCTAGCGATCCATTAAAAAGAGGATGGCAGGTACAATTTCAACATCTGGTAAAGTAAACTTTGCTCTTCGGAATGTTAATGATGCTGAGGCATTAATCACCGTGGCGACAGTGGATAAACACGGCGCCCTTTCAACCCATTCGGCGGCAAAAAAGAGATAAATGGGGGTGTGATTAAAGCGATCTCGATTCTGCCATCTTTGTTATTCTAATGATCTTATCTGTAAACAACCCAATTAAAGGGGATGCACACCCACCTCCAGCAAACAAAAAAGACCAGAAATAAAAATATATTTCTATACACACGATTCCTCGGCAGAGGTAATTGTGAGGGCTTGGTGTTTGAAACAGGGAAATGCAACGTACAGATTTTTCGTGGGTGGCAGGTGATGGGAATTCTATCTCCAAAACATCCCGGAGGTTTTGCAAGATGCTGCAGTCCGGGTTCCTGAAAGACACAAAACAGCTCCTTCACACACTAATTAAACACATGCAAATGAGGGCGAGACAGAGGGAAGAGAAGTTTGCAATTATGACCAATATGTCTTTCTCTCCCAGCTAGGAAATGTTGACCAATGCTATCACGTTGAAATGGCATAGAAGACTGTTAATTTAGAATCACATTGTATGGAACATATAATACCAAAAAGTAGACTGTATCCAAATGACTGACTACCTAACTTACCATAAATGCATGTTGGCATTCAGCTTGTTCCTCAAAGGTGTTACCACTGCAGGGGAAAATAACCCACACAAGTTGTGAATTCCAAATGGACATTGTAAAAAGAGAGGTTTAGAGATACACAACACTTGCAGGGGGATTTAACAGTCGTTTTTGTGCATTTCAATGCATTTCAGAAAACATCGCCCCACATCTAATTTGGGGTGATGTCAAGTGTTTTCCTGGATGCAGCACACAGGCTCTTACAAACAGCTCTTCATATTTGATGACAGAGAGTCAGGCAAAGAGGAAATATTCCAATAACTTCCACATAAACGCTCTGCTCTAGTCCGTTCCACCCCATGAGCCTCGTCTTTGTGTACAGCCATCATTGCATTCTGTTGTTTGTTATTCTTAAATGCAAAAAGCAATATTTCTGCGTGACCCCATCTATTTGAGGGTCGCTGCCTGCCTCAGTCTTGGCGACAGCAGTGTGTGTTTAATAGCATTGCTAGGCAACCAACAATGAGTTCTGTGTGGCACTGTTGGCCAAGCATGACCTTGGATTTAAAGAAACAATTGGCAACAATTGTTAGGACTTAAATAGAACAAACTCGACCTTGGTTGGTCCGCTCCTACTCGTACCAAATCAAAAGCATGATTATGTTGTAAAAAACTTTGTTGGGTAGTACACATTCATCAGCTTTCCTTTTTAATACAGCGTTCCTTTGTCTGTGATCACAGATATGATAGAATAAGGGTAGGTGGAAGCCAGGTTTCCTCAATACTACATGTGCTTATCAAATTGAGTCAGATCAGTTAATAAACAGGAGGATGCATAAAATAAAATACATTTAAACATGGCAGTGTGCCGTCATTTAATATAGGGTACACATTTCATATACATTATCGATTAAAAAAACATTTAAAAAAAAGGAACAACCATAAGTATAGTCTTTCACCTACCATGCTCAGCTCCAAGCAGGCAGCACTCTGGCAACATCTTTGGGTGTTGTGTGTCAACCTCCACTTTTATGGACACGTTATTTGCTGCAGACATAGTTAATCAGTGATTGGAGACGAGGAATAGCTGACCACAACACAAAGATAAAAGTGATAGGTAGTAGCAGTAGTGGTCTGTTGTTTAGTTCAGTGTGCATGAGGGTTAATTATGGCCTATAGAGGTCTCTAGTTGGTGAGTTTGCATGTCTGTGTGTTCGTTACCGATGGCAATCCTCCTCATGGTGTCGGCTCTGCTGGGTTTCTCTGGCTCTAGAACCCAGGTCTTTTCATCGATCTCATCTAGAACCGCCCAAAACTCAGCCAGAGACTCTAGAAGCAGCAGGAACTGAGTGTGAACATGACCCAGAGAACTCTGTGGGGAACAGAACACCGGTATGACAACCTAAACTAGGGTTCAAATGTGTGGGTGGATACTTTTTGAATAAAGAAATGAATTCTCTTAACTGAGAAATTATAATTACCGGTAGTTAACAGTCCCTTCAAAGTATTCACACCACTTTTCCCACATTTTGTTGTTCCAAAGTGAGATTAAAATTGATTTAATTATATTTTATTTAAAAAAATGATTGACACAAAATACTCTTAATGTCAAAGTAGAAGAACAATTCTAACATTTGTAAAATATTTATAAAAACTAAAAACACTAATATATCTTGATTAGATAAGTATTCAACCCCGAGTCAATACATGTTAAAAATCACCTTTGGCAGCGATTATAGCTCAGTCTTTAAAAAGATTAGTTCTGAACTTATTTAGGCTTGCCATAACAAAGGGGTTGAATACTTATTGACTCAAGACATTTCATATTTAATTAATTTGTAAAAATGTCTAAATACAAAATTCCACTTTGATATTGTGTGTAGGCCAGTAACAAAAATCTCAGTTTAAACAATTTTCAATTCAGGCTGTAACACAAAATGTGGAAAAAGTCAAGGGATATGAATATTTTCTGAAGACACTGTATCATTATACCCATGTACATTAAATGGTAAGGATTTGCAGAAAAATTGGCATCTATAAAAGGTCTGACCTTGGAGAGAATGACCCGTGTAACCTAATAAGTTTATTTGTATTAAAATGACCACAATTTACACCCATCTAACGGTTAGGGAAATATTTTTGCCTAGATTTGTGAGGTGAAGATGAAACATTATATACAAACATGATTTAGAAAATTATTTGACTCTTTATTTAGCATTTAATGCAGGCACAGGCTCAAAAAAACAAATTCCCTTTAACTATTTTATTAGACTAGCTTTGTCCCGGGAAATCTGACATGAGGGAGAAAAAAAAAAAACTTACAAAAAAAATAGAGAAATGAACCAAAAATTATGGGTCATTGTGCCAGCACAGTGCACACAATTTAGCATCGCACAGGTGCAGAGACTCCGCAATTACTGGCCAATTAATGCCAGTGGCGTGATTATGGTTATGGCTCCATAGAAATACAGTGGACCCAGTAAAAGGGGGCTTGGTAATTGAATTCCTGCTGGATTTGAGTGGCAGGATGTAAGAGTGTGTGTCTGTGGAAAGCTAAGATCCGCTCAGTACTCCTTGAGTGCCTCAATTAGGCCTCTTCATCTAGCACTGAGTAAAAACAGATCTATCCTCGCTACAGGCTTAACTCCTGAGGAAATGAGAGCCTAACCGTACATACTAAAACACTGCTAATAAAAGCAATCATCTAGTGTGGTTCAAATGGAGTAATGATGTATGAATGGATACACCTAAAGCCTTTATAATGGTGGCTTGTGTAGACATTGAGGGAACTGTGATGCATCTGCCTGGGCCCTCTTCTCCTGGCTGATGACAGATAGGATTCTAACCCCGTGCTCTAATTATCTATTACTGTAGGTCCGGTACATACAGTTGTACACGCACGGACTCACAAACACACAGACTGCTGGCAGAGGTTGCTCATGCTGTGCCACACCTGCATTGGTGGGTCTGGTGCCCACCAATGGTCCTGCCCAGCCACAATCTGATTCATACGTCAATCACCACACACTGATTTTAAAAGACACAAAACAGGTATGTATTACTGTATGAACATACACTCATTTGCCAGTTTATTAGGTACACCCATCTTGTGCCAGGTCAGACCCCACCGTCGCCCCCAGAACATCCTGAATTCTTTGGGTTGGAAAACATTGCTCAATTTGTATCAAGGGACCTAACGTGTGCCAAGAAAACATTCCCCACAACGTTACACCACTGCCACCAGCCTGTACCGTTGACAATAGGCAGGATGGGGCCAAGGTGTCATGTTGTTTACGCCAAATCATGACTGCCATCAGCATGATGCAACAGGAACCAGGATTTGTCTGACCAGGCAATGTTTTTCCAATTCTCAATTGTCCAGTGTTGGTGATGGCGTGCCCACTGGAGCCACTTCTTGTTTTTACCTGATAGGAGTGGAGCCCGGTGTGGTCGTCTGCCCATCGGTGACAAGGAACGACGAGTTGTGCATTTCGAGATGCCGTTCTGCACATCACTGTTGTACTGCACCGTTACTTGCCCTTTTGTGGCCCGCTTGTTGGTTTGCACAATTCTTCCCATTCTCCTTCGACCTCTCATCAAATAGCTGTTTCAGCCCACAGGAATGCAGCTGACTGGATGTTGTTTAGTGTGTAGCACCATTCTCTGTAAACCTTAGACACTATCATGACTAAAAAGCCCAGGAGGCTGACTGTTTCTGAGATACTGGATATGGCGCGCCTGGCACCGACGATCATACCACGCACAGTCGCTGAGGTCACTCGTTTTGCCCATTCTTACGTTCAATCGAAAAGTAACTGAATGCCTCGATGCCTGTCTGCCTGCTTTATATAGCAAACCACAGCCACGTGACTCACTGTCTTGTAGGAGTGAACCATTTTCAATGGGAACGTGTACTTGATAAACTGGCCACTGAGTGTATATGACGCATTGTCTTGTTTTTCCTCTCTAATGTGCACACAAACTACAGTGTCTCTCTGTCCCTCTCATTCTCTCACACAAACACAGTGTGGCACATCTTGGCCCTGCAACAGAGCAGGCAATAATTACTCATTCAAATGAACATGTCAGGACAGCCGACAGACAAGCCCTTCCCCCACAACACACACACTCCTCTCACAGCACAGGAGAGATCCATCAGCTGCCCAGCAGGCAGACAGGCTCCATACGGCAGCGCTGTACTTAGCTCGTCTTCTCTGTACGGCTGCCATGTACCACACACACACACACACACACACACACACACACACACACACACACACACACACACACACACACACACACACACACACACACACACACACACACGTGTAGAGGGACACACCCAGCACATAGCAAGAGAACAGCTGTCAGTGTCTAGGGCTCAATATTACTGACTGTAACTGAGAATAAAATAGGAGTTAAAAGGCTATCCTTTAAAGGTTGTACTGAGACAGACAGCAAGTGTGTGAATTGCAACTGAAAAAGTGTGTTAGTGTGTATAAGTAGTAAAGAAAAATAAAATCAAAAATGAATATAGTTACATATCGCAATACTATTTTTGACAATTTCTTTGTTGTTAGGTTGCGTTAGCTAGTGCTAGTCGGCTATACTTGCGCTAAAACTCTGGTATTTTTCATCCTATAGCTTGTTATCCATCTTTTTAAATAGTGAGCCAACATGTTTTCAGCACTTTCATTCCATGACTGATCAACATTTGTTTTCTCATGGCTCTCTTGTCTCTCTGCAGCAGACATAGTGAGCAATATGTTTGGAATTTCAAATCGCAATAAAATCCCAGTATCGAATCACAATACATATAGAATCGGCACCTAAGTATCGTGATAATATTGGTCCCTGGCAATTTCCACTCCCATGTACGAGTGTGATACAGTTGGACTGAAACAGTGTGATGTGTGTGTGTACAGTACCTGTGGTGTCCAAGTCATGGCCAGTGGAACAGGTAGGTCTGCGGAGCACCATGGGGCCTCTACAGGGTGCTGTGAATAGGAGGGAAACTTGCCTTAACACCCTAGAGTTGGCAAACATGCATATCAATGTCCCTGGGTGCTTGACTGTTACCAATACTGTATGTACACTAAACAGGCTATAGCCTACTGGTAAATGTGTTTTTCAGGAAGTTAACCCACACCCTTTCCTTACATCTCTTTTTATAATTCCTCTCCTTCTTTCCACATATCACTCTCTCCCTGCCCCCCCGCCTATCTCTGCATGCCAACCCCTACCTTCCACCCTCTGACTGTGCCTATGTGGGGTGACCTGGGTAGGGGAGAAGGGCGGGCGAGGCAGCTGGGCCACAGGGGGAATCCAGGCTATTTTTACACAGCGACGGGGGCAGGCAGGTGGGCACACAGGCGGGTGGGCACAGGGTGAAACCAACCACCTCCTCTGGATATCATCTGGGCCAGCTACCACCAACCTGCCATGCGGCCACCCTGCTCACTACTCCCGAACCCAGCACTGCCACCCTGCAATACTCAGAGGGAGGGGGCAGGCAGGCATGGAAAGAGTGATATATGCCGGCTATCGCTAACCAAGATGCAGGCACGGTCTGTGCTAAAACTGATCTAGATGTTCTACCTTTTAAAAGGACCAACCATATGTATTTCTACTAGTTATGCCCACATGCTCTTATCTCCCTCCTCTCCTCTGCTTCTGGAGGGTTGTATCATGCAACTGTGAATCTAAAGTGGATATCTCTACACTCCCATCTCACAGGGTGTTGGAACCTCTCACGCAGACTTCAGCAAACTATGTTTGTCCTAGATATGGGACTGCTCAGAGAAGTACTGTCTTTATAACACAAGATGGATATTTGAACGTACTGTGTAAGAGTATGACTTGGGGTTTTTCATTGACTGTTACAATGTGTGTGTTCTCACTTCAGGCTTTAGTTAGCTTAGCTGTAAGTGTACATGTGTGAACATATTAGCCTGCATAGTGTGTGTGCTCCCTTACCTTGGGCTTCAGTTCGACGGTGACGACGTGCTGTCGCCCTGAGGAGTCCTCAGCCCTCAGTCTCAGTGTGCGGAACTCCGTGTCAATGGACACCAGCCTGGGAACACACAGACATTGGTCAGTCTGGTCAGACACATACTGCATAAAGAGGTGATGCGTTCTCACACACAGACAGACTCAGAGGTGTTTAGTAGAGGGAAAGCAGGTTGCTCCCATCGTAGCCCATTAATCACACCCTCTGAGAGGCAGTAAGATGTCTAAACAGTTAGAAATCCCCCGTAGGTACAGCTCTAGGACCAGCTTACATTTCCCTAATCCTAACCTTAACCTTTAGCGGAGGAAATGTCAAACTGACCCAAGTTTCTAGACTCTGGGGGGGTAACTTCCTACTAGATTTCCAGTGCAGTAATGGAACTCTGCTGTGGTTGACATGGCCATATTTCTGCTGGAGATGTATGTGGTGTGGTGGTCAGTGTGCAACTTCTGAAGGCATGGAGCAGGACAGCGTTTCTGACGGACCCGACTAGGATGATCGTAAAACTGACAAAACCACAGAAATGAGTGGAAATATGCTCGAACACACACACCGTGACCCAACACAGCACCTCACTCCTTTAATCTAGTAACACACAGAAAATGTTTCACTCACTCAATTCATCTCCCTCTTTCCCCCTTCCCATTTCATTGTAGTGACAATCTAGCAAAAACATTTCTGCATATCAGTATCACAGCTCCATTCTTGAATCACAGTCCCATATCCTCTACTCTGCATTCACATGCGGCCTCCCGCCCCACAATAGCAGGGGCTGGCTGGCGCGATGGACACAGCGTGACAGTGTGATGCCCCACTGTGAAGACTGATGATAGCAGTGCAATTGGAACTACAGGAACGGAGCTGCTTAGAAAACAGGAACAGATGACACATGTGTGTTTGAGTGAGCAGTATATGGATGGAGCTAGCTGTACACAGTGGTGAAAAAGTAATTTGTTAAAGTAATGACGAGAACTGTGGTACTCCAGATATCAGTATGAAAAGTATGAGATCTGTGTAGAAAGCCAGACAGTCATGTAAAATTCCATTCACTATTACAGTGCCTTCGGAAAGTATTCAGACCCCTTGACTTTTTCCAAATTTGGTTATGTTACAGCCTTATTCTAAAATAGTTAAATAGTCCCCCCCCCCCCCTCATTAATATACACATAATACACCATAATGACAAAAACAGGTTTTTAGAAAAATGGAAATATGATATTTACATAAGTATTCAGACCCTTTACTCAGTACTTTGTTGAAGCACCTTTGGCAGCGATTACAGCATCGAGTCTTCTTAGGTATGGCGCTACAAGCTTAGCACACCTCTATCTGGGGAGTTTCTCCCATTCTTCTCTGCAGATCCTCTCAAGGTTTGTCTGGCTCAATTTAAATCAAATTTGTCACATGCGCTGAATACAACAGGTGAAATGCTTACTTACAAGCCTTTAACCAACAATGGAGATTTAAGAAAATACCAAAAAATTATGAGATAAGGATAACAAATAATTAAAGAGCAGCAGAAAAAAATAACAATAGCGGGGCTATATACAGGGGGTACTGGTACAAAGTCAATGTGCGAGGGCACCGGTATTGAGGTAATGTACGTGTAGGTAGAATTATTAAAGTGACTATGCATAGATAATAACAGAGAGTAGCAGCAGCGTAGAAGAGGGGGGCAATGCAAATAGTCTGGTTAGCTATTTGATTAGATGTTCAGGAGTCCTATGGCTTGGGGGTAGAAGATGTTTAGAAGCCTCTTGGACCTAAACTTGGTGCTCTGGTACCGCTTACTGTGCGGTAGCAGAGAGAACAGTCTATGACTAGGGTGGCTGGAGTCTGATAATTTTTAGGGCATTCCTCTGACACCGCCTGGTATAGAGCTCCCGGATAGCAGGAAGCGTGGCCCCAGTGATGTACTGCCCCCTTGTACGCACTACCCTCTGTAGTGCCTTGTAGTTGGAGGCTGAGCAGTTGCTATACCAGGCAGTGATGCAACCCGTCAGGATGCTCTCGATGGTGCTGGGGGAATATGTTTTGTTGTGCCCTCTTCACGACTGTCTTGGTGTGTTTGGACCATGTTAGTTTGTTGGTGATGTGGACGCCAAGGAACTTGAAGCTCTCAACCTTCTCCACTACTGCCCCGTCGATGTTAATGGGGGCATGCTAGGTCCTCCTTTTCCTGAAGTCCACACTCCTCTCATTTGTCTTGATCACGTTGAGGGAGAGGTTGTTGTCCTTGCGCCACAGGGTAAGGTCTCTGACTTTCTCCCTATAGGCTGTCTCATCATTGTCGGTGATCAGGCCTACCACTGTTGTGTCATCGGCAAACTTAATGTTTGTGTCGTGCATGGCTGTGCAGTCATGAGTGAACAGGGACTACAGGAGGGGCCCCCGTGTTGAGGATCAGCGTGGTGGATGTGTTGTTACCTACTCTTACCAACTAGGGGCAGCCTGTCAGTAAGTCCAGGATTCAGATGCAGAGGAAGGTTGGATGGGGAGCGTTGCTGCACAGCTATTTTCAGGTCTCTCCAGAGATGTTCGATCGGGTTCAAAGTCCGGACTCTGGCTGGGCCACTCAAGGACATTCAGAGACATGTCCCGAAGCCACTCCTGCGTTGTCTTGGCTGTGTGCTTATGATCGTTGTCCTGTTGGAAGGTGAGCCTTCAACCCAGTCTGAGCACTCTGGAGTAGGTTTTCATCAAGGATCTCTCTGTACTTCACTCCATTCAGTCCCTGCTGCTGAAAAACATCCACACAGCATGATGCTGCCACCACCATGCTTCACCGTAGGGATGGCACCAGGTTTCCTCCAGATGTGACACTTGAAATTCAGGCCAAATAGTTCAATCTTGGTTTCATCAGAACCGAGAATCTTGTTTCTCATGGTCTGAGAGTCTTTAGGTGCCTTTTACTGAGGAGTGGCTTGCGTCTGGCCACACTACCATAAAGGCCTGATAGCTGCAGAGATGGTTGTCCTTCTGGAAGGTTCTCCCATCTCCACAGAGCAGCTGTAGAGCTCTGTCAGAGTGACCATAGGGTTCTTGGTCACCTCCCTGACCAAGGCCCTTCTCCCTCGAGTGCTCAGTTTGGCTGGGCGGCCAGCTCTAGGAAGAATGTTGGTGGTTCCAAACTTCTTCCATTTAATAATTATGGAGGCCACTGTGTTCTTGGGGACCTTCAATGCTGCAGACATTTTTTGGTACCCTTCCCCATATCTGTGCTTCGACACAATCCTGTCTCGGAGCTCTACGGACAATTCCTTCGACTTCAATGCTTTGTTTTTGCTCTGTCAACTGTGGGACCTTAAATAGACAGGGGTGTGCCTTTCCAAATCATGTCCAATCAATTGAATTTACCACAGGTGGACTCAACAATAAAGTTGTAGAAACATCTCAAGGATGATCAATGGAAACAGGATGCACCAGTGCTCGATTTCAGGTCTCATAGCAAAGGGTCTGAATACTTATGTAAATAAGGTATTTATCTTATTTGTAATACATTTGTAAACACACAAAAAAATATATATATTCAATGATGCCTAGTAGACTCCTCCAAGTTAGGAAGATGTGACACCTATATCGATTACAATTAAAGCCAAATGGATGTATGGCCATTAGGGGTAAAGGCAAAGTATACGGCAGGGGTGTCAAAGTCAATCCATGGAGGGCCTAGTGTCCGCGTTTTTCCCCCCTTCTTCCTGTCAATTAAGATCTAGACCATCAGGTGAGGGGAGTTGTTTACTAATTAGTGACCTTAATTCATCGATCAAGTACAAGACAGGAGCGAAAACCTGCAGACACTGCCCTCCGTGGAATGAGATTGACACGTGGTATACGGTCTTTGGGAAACCTAAAGGCAGATTGAAGAGCAATACACAAAAGGTCAAGGCAAAAACACATTCACACACCTCTTACTCCAAACAGAGAAGAAAAAAATGTATATGCCTCAAAGAGTTGTGAATATGGAATAAAGTTGTGTCTATTTATTGATGCCAAACACTTTATAGCATGTGTTTTGGGCATAGAGGGGGCTGGAGTGGAGATACTTGACTCCATATTCCCATTCACTAACTCATGACTTCTCAAGGCAGTCTCAAGCCCATTCAAATGACCAGGCTCAACGCAAGCCTCTCTTGCCTGCACCCATCAGCAGACAAAATGAGTGAAAACCCTGGCTATTAATGCCACTGCCAATTAAGACGTTAAACGAATCTCGAGTGCATTGAGGCCTGCTGTGTAATGCCTCTAAAGGTAATACAGTATTGAAATGACGTTCACCTCATTTCCACATAACTTCAACATCCCCCCCATTAAACCTAAGAGTAGGGTCTTCAATTAGACCAATTTGCATTTGCTAATATCATAATTGCAGCTGTAGTCATTAATAGGGAAAGTGGAAAATGAGTAGCCGAGCTAAATGGTAGCTGAGATGCATCACCAGTCACAAAGAGAAGACGGTATTTGCCCTGGCTGACATATAGCTAGGCAGTGTTATTAAATGGGATCTGGCTTTAACTATAACTCAACAACAAAAAAATAAGGATGTCATTATTAGTCAGTTATTAATGCAGTATAATATTGTCCTAAGCCTTTATTTTATGGTTCAGGCTGATGGTATGGCCGCTATAGGGTAATAGTTAGTCACTGGCTGGTATAATAGAACTCAACAGGAAATAATGCAGGTCATAGTTATATTCTATGACTAGTGACAAGAGTTTTTCCTGGTCAGGTCACATGGTAAAGCTCCTGGCCCTATCCCTACTTGCTCCAGTACATACTTATCCCATCCCAGGTCCTCCATCTCAATGATGAGCTGAGAGTAGTACTGTGGAGGGGGGATGGAGCGACACTCTGGCCTGCACTTGAGGGCCACTTCCTGGAACAGAACACTTCCTGTTTACATTCAATCACCAGCATTTCAGTGTGGTATTATTTTACTGTATGTATTATGACATCAAGGAATATGTCAATATCAATCTGAAAGGTAAAAACAGATGCTCTTACCAGGACAGTCTTCAGCTCCAGAACAAAGCTGACTAGATCAGGAGAGTGATGTAATCTCTGCGAAAAGACAAAATAACAAGAGAGATCTCTGATTAGCTGGAAAATTAAGTGTTACCGTAGTGTCTTCTTTCAAACCAACTTAGTAGCTGTTCAAATCAAGGCCAATGTTTTGATTAATGGAGCCTGCCACTAGGTTTAATAATTAATGATAGCTTAAAGCCTGTGAAAATAATGAACTTTACAGCCTGGGGTGAAATATAAATCTAATCCCAATAACCCAGAGGTGACCACATAACAAATAGGGACATTTCCAAGGCAATGTTAATTATGCAGTGGAAAATATTTTTTTTTAACAAGCGAATGAAACACAGCAAGTGATGGAATGCATAAGTGAACATACAGTTCACTAAGCAGTCCAGTCTACCTATCCTTGAAAACATCTTCATCTGAAATGAGTTGGCCTCTCAATTGATTAGAGTTATTAAAGTGTTGGTGTGGTTAGCTTTGTTTTTTTCTTACCTGTTTTACTATGTGCCCATATCCACACAATAGCTGTTTCAACTGCCAGCAGCATTGAAGCCTGCAATGCAGAATGATATTTAGTAAATCATTGATTCCATTTGATCCAGGGGACTAGAGTGAAATATAATTAATTTGGGGTATGAAAGAGGGCAAGCAACATGTATCATTAAGTTTGAGGCCACCAATCCTCTGCATAAGTCTGTCTGTGTGAGTGTAGAGAAAGCAAGAAACAGATGAACAGAGAGACGAATTGACAGACAATTTCTTGTGTCTGTCTTTCTCGGACTCTGACACACACACACACACACACACACACACATAGAATACAAGGGACTTGTAACGTTACTTAGCCAGTTTAAGTTGATGATCTGGTGGAAGCAGTATTCTTATTCTGAAGTCTCTCTCCTAAAATAAAATAGCAACAATAGTAGATAAAGTAGGCCATCAGATCTTGTTCAAACCATAAATATTCTTCTGGCAACTTCTAAATAAACAGCTGACTGTCCAAGAATCGATGCATGCGCGCGACTACTACACAGCTAACAACGTTACAAATTATATCTAAGATACAACATTATCTTGACTTGATTGTAGCGCAAGTAACAGTTACCTAGCTCAGAAACCATGTTTGTCCCACCTGAACCGTGATAAATCCATCATAGACAGTTTTCTCCTTGTTGAGTGGTAACAACAGCGGACTCTCTTTGACAAGTAAACTCTCCATTCTTGACAGTTCGAAGTCAGCTGTGTGGTGCTGGGCTAAAATAACAACATGGTTAGCTGACCATGCTAGCATGTAAACATCTCAAGTTTTCAGCTGCATACAGTACTCACGTTCGTGCCACTTGAACATTAACTAAGAGTGCGTTTGAGAAAAAGGTATTTCAGAAATACAAGTATTGCCTTTGTACACAAACGGATACGTTATTTTTGGTTGAGTAGCTAGCCAGCGAACTGTTTTTCCCGCAAAAAAAACAATAAAAAAGTGTAACATACGTCACTCAGGCTTTGGTTTGAATTACAAAACTTTATTAGCCAGTACCAACTAAGCAGTGTTTCGGGTAAGCTACTATTATTTTAAGTATTTATGCAACTTTCACTGAAAAAGTTAATTGATTAAGAAAAATGGTTATTATAAGTTATTACACATTATCAATTGCCATTCTCCATGTAAATGATTGTTGTAGCCTGTTTACAAAAATGTTGAATGGTTCATGAATGTTGCTGACTAGACATAACCCTATATTAGCTTGGCCTCAAATTAAATACATGATTAAATCATGGAAATAGGCTTAACCTCACTTCTAGGATGTTCAGCTAACGGGTCATTTTATATGAATAGCCCACAGGTAATGGACACCTTTTGATGAACAGAATTTCATGGTCGAAAAATGTACCAAAGCAGTAGCTAAAGAGTCTCTGGGAGGCATAGGCCTAGTCAATGTGTTGAAATGTAGGCTAAGCAAAATGTGTGGTTATATTTATAGTGGGTATTCCTTTTTTATTCATTATAAAGACAATATGTAAGGGACAGGGATATGTTAAGAAATAAAAGTATTGCTTATAATTTTGTGAAAGGATTCTCAGTTTATTCTGTTCTATTCTATTCTACAGGTGACATTGCCAACCTCAGATAATGTGTCCTCCTTTGAGGTAGGTATTGACATTACATCTACATCTATTTTTAGTCTAGATTACCTTGACCATAAGACAACAAAACAATCACACTGTCCTGTAATTTTTCTGCCAGTATCATTCATATTCCATATATTATGAAATCCAATAAGACATCTGTCTCTGTTTCAATTTACATACGCATTGTCACAACATGTGGCATGAATCCCCTCTCCCGAATGCCAAATATGTCATTACAATTCCTATTCAAATCCAATCAAACCATGATTACTACAAAAGCCACCATATTGCCGTGCTCCTATATGCAGGTTTGAGGCTTAGCTCCCTTTAAGCAAATATTTATCCCTCCAGCCAAGATGACTTTATTGCAGTTTGTGATTATATATGGGTCTGTGAGAGGAGTGTCAAGCGTGCATGCTCCACAATGTGCCTGGAGAGATTGATGTTTTGTCATCCACCTGCTTCAAAGCTGTAAAACCCGGGAGGCAGCAGCAAACGGAGAGACCTACCCAGCCCGGAAAAAAACAAACAAAGAGAGACCTTACTGGTGCTGTTTACACATCTGTGTGGAGGACTATCTGGGCTTGTGTGTTTTGACATCGCGCTCAAATGGCTGCACGGCTCCTGTCTCAGTGAAACGGGTGAGTGATATTCTCCTTCTCTCTCTGTCTCTCGGTCTCTCTTCATGTGCAAAGTGCAGCAGTCATGCAACACGGCTGGCTTAATAGCATTCAAAAAGAAAAAAGGCTTAAAGAATTGAGTGTTGGAGAATAGCCCAAGCCGGTGCATAGATTGTGCTCTCTCTCTCTTTCCCTCACTCTGTCCTTCCTTCCGCAGCCTCCAGCGCTGGGCTCCAGCTCTGAGAGAAATGATCTATTGTGCTTTGTTTATCGCTAGCCATGGTCACTTCTCTGAAATGCAATTGGCTGGAACTACAGCGTGTGGGTCCTGCACCCAGTGTTTTTTCCTCCTCCCTCTCTTTTCCTCTCTCTGCCTCGCTCTCTCTCTCTCGCTCGTTCGTACAGATCCCTTTGAGACAAGATATGAGCAGGGGTGTCTGGTCCAAAGCACTTCTCTCTCTCTCTCTGTGTTCTGCATTCATCTGAAATGACAATATATAGGACATATTGTTGTGCAAGAGTTGAAATGGACATAAAGACTAAATAGTAAAATAATAATGACATACCGGTAAATATAGTTTGTATTGATAAAGATGTAGGTTGTATTTAGGTTACACTATTTTAGCTATCTTTTGAATGCTGGTGGGATTGCTGATATGACCTATATTTTATGTTACCACTTACCACAGATTTATACTTAATTTACACTTTTGTCTCACATATAAAATGTGTTGCCATTCTATGTCAGCTGTTTAGAAATAATTGAAGGTATATATTATATTATGGGAACCCCCTGCCCATTACCCAGGTCTTTATTATATTATTTGAGCCAAGATCTGTTCTGCTCGAATGGCTCTTCAGACATGCACGCTAGACATTTTTAAAATTTACATCATTATAGTCAGAGTTACAAAATATTTGCAGTGTGCACCTGTTATTTTCAAGAGCGAATATATGATAGACATAATGAAAGACAAAACAAAGACTATGAAGAGTTACCTATCAAGTGTTTTTGTACCTTACCTTTGAAAAAAAGAGACTGGATGTGAGTGGTCCCACACCAGATTAGGCAGTGCTGTGCACTATGAAGGTTTGAAGTAATGAAGGGAATCAGACCCAGCCTCACTACTGACCAGGCCAGCCCAGCGTGCTAGAGTCTGGCCCCGGTCCGGATGTCTTATTTAGGCCCATTAAATAGACTCACAGACAAACAAGACAGACAAAAACACAGCTCTTGTTTAAAAAACAAATACATTGCTACTGTTTAATAGACGGGAATCCCAGTTTTCCAACGGTGCAGATTTATTTAGGCTAGATTTAGTGTCGGTGGAAAGACGACGACGATATCAATGCTTAGTTAGCAGTTATCTGGCTAGTTAACTATAGCTAAATGGTATGTTTTGAATTGGCTATCTAGTTAGTCTATCATTATTTTATACATGCAGCTGATTTGTCGCGCGCTCTCTCCTCGGGCAACGGCCTACTGGCATGCAACACACAAAGAAGGTTCTTTCCGATAGTGGTTGATTTGTATATTTATAAGTGATTGGTCATATTTAAAAGCGTGGCTTCATGAATTACATTACTTTTCATGATCTTACAAACACTCATTTGACAATTTGGAACGGCGCATCAAGCGCATTCAGGTTGGTGTATTTTCAATCTGCACAATCTCGAACAGCCTACTGTCACGCACAGATTTACAGAGTAGCGGCAAATAAATTTGAACAAAGCGGAATCAGGAAACGAATGCCCACTCACCATTGCTATTCAATGCAGATCCCGCCTTCATTCCGCACTGATTAACCTTTTTTGCTTTATGCATGAATCTGGGACGGTGATAGGCTACTTTGTTTTATAGAGGAGCTGGTACGCAATTACCCAAACATTTGAAATGCCGGTATGGCGCTCTGGATAGCTCCGGCACAATTCAAGCGCTGCATAAACAGTGTATTCGGGAGGTATTCAGACCCTTTGACTTTTTCCACATGTTGTTACATTACAGCCGTATTCTAAAATTGATTAAATTGTTGTTTACCCTCATCACTCTACACACAATACCCCATCATTACAAATATATATATTTTTATTTTTTTATAAAATAAAAACGGAAATATCACAGTTATATAAGTACTCAGACCCTTTACTCAGTACTTTGCTGAAGCACCTTTGACAATGATTACAGCCTTTTTTGGCTATGATGCTACAAGCTTGGCACACGTGTAATTGGGGAGTTTCTCCCATTCCTCTCTGCAGATACGCTCAAGCTCTGTCAGTTTGGATGGGGAGCATCACTGCACAGCTATTTTCAGGTCTCTTCAGAGATGTTTGATCGGGTTCAAGTCCGGGCTCTGGCTGCACCACTCAAGGACATTCAGATACTTGTCCCAAAGCCACTCCTGCGTTGTCTTGGCTGTGTGCTTAGGGTTATTGTCTGGTTGGAAGGTGAACCTTTTCCCCAGTCTGGAGCAGGTTTTCATCAAGGATTTCTCTGTACTTTTCTCTGTTCATCTTTCCCTCGATCCTGACTAGTCTCCCAGTCCCTGCCTCTGAAAAACATCCCCACAGCATGATGCTGCCACCACCATTCTTCATCGAAGGGATGGCACCATGTTTTCTCCAGACGTGACGTTTGGCATTCAGGCCAAAGACTTCAATCTTGGTTTCATCAGACCAGAGAATCATGTTTCTCATCGTCTGAAAGTCCTTTAAGTGCCTTTTGGCAAATTCCAATCGTGCTGTCATGTGCCTTTTATTAAGGAGTGGCTTCCGTCTGGCCACTCTACCATAAAGGCCTGATTGCTGGAGTGCTGCAGACATGGTGGTACTTCTGGAAGTTTCTCCCATCTCCACAGAGGAACTCTGGAGCTCTGTCAGTGACCATGGGGTTCTTGGTCACCTCCCAGACCAAGGCCCTTCTCCCCCGATTGCTCAGTTTGGTTGGGCGGCCAGCTCTAGGAAGAGTCTTGGTGGTTACAAACTTCTTCCATTTAAGAATGACAGAGGCCACTGTACTTGTGGGGACCTTTAATACTGCAAACATTTCTATGTACCCTTTCTGAGATCTGTTCCTTGAGACAATCCTGTCTCAGAGCTCTACGGACAATTCCTTCAACCTCAAGGCTTGTTTTTTGCTCTGACATGCACTGTCAACTGTGGGACCTTATGTAGACAGGTGTGTGCCTTTCCCTATCATGTCCAATCAATTGAATTTACCACAGGTGGACTCCAATCAAGTTGTGGAAACATCTCAAGGATGATCAATGGAAACAGGATGCACCTGAGCTAAATTTCGAGTCTCATAGCAAAGATTCTGAACACGAACGTAAATAATGTTATTCTGTTTTTATTTTGCATAAATTAGCAAACATTTTGAACAACCTGTTTTCGCTTTGTCGTTATGGGGTATTGTGTGTAGATTGATGAATAAAAAAAAAATGTAATCAATTTTAGAATAAAGCTATAACGTAAAAAAATATTTCTCTCCTCTGGTAGGCTTGCGTCGGTGGGCAACTTACAGCTGGGTTTTCCTTTGCAATGCGTAATAGTTTGCAAGCCCTGCTTCATCTGCCGAGTGTCAGAGCTGGCATAGTAGGATTCAATCTTAGTCTTAGTCCTGGTATTGACGTTTTGCCTGTTTGTTGGCTCATCAGAGGTCGTAGTGGGATTTCTTATAAGCATTCATATTAGTGTCCCGCTTCTTGAAAGCAGCAGCTCTAGACTTCAGCTCAGTGAGGGTGTTGCCTGTAATCCATGGCCTTTTGTTGGGGTATGTACGTACGGTCACTTTGGTGACGATCCCAGAATTTTTTTGAGTCTGTGCTAGCAAAACCATCCTGCAGTTTAGCATCTGCTTAATCAGACTATTTCCGTATTGAGTGTTCCACTGGTACTTCCTGTTTTGGGTTTTTGCTTGTAGGAAGCAGGAAGCAGGAGGATAAAGTTATGGTCTGATTTGTCAACAGGAGGGCGAGGGAGGGCCTTGTATGTGTTTCTGTGGGTGGAGTAAAGGTGATCTAAAATGTTGTTGCCTTTAGTTGCACAGGTCACATGCTGGTAAAATAAAGGTAAAACAGATCTCAGTTTTCCTGCATTAAAATCATCGGCCACGAGAAATGCTGCATCTGAATGTGCATTTTCTTGTTTGGTTATATCTCGTTGAGTGCGGTCTTAGAGCCAGCATCGGTTTGTGGTGGTAAATAGACAGAAAACTATCTTGTCAAATAGTATGGTCTGCAGCTTATCATGACTGGTATTTCAACTCAGTCAAGCAAAAACTTGAGACTTCGTTAACAATGAAGATTGCGCACCAGCTGCTGTTAACAAAGAGACACACCCATTCTCCCTTCGTCTTACCCAAGGCTGCCGTCTGGTGTTGACAATGCGTAGAAAAACCAGTGAGATGTATATTCATGTTCTCGAATATCACAGTTTTTCAGGTTTGTTGATAGGATAGTCTTGAACAGAGCTCATCCAGTTTGTTCTCCAGTGACTGCACGTTCACCAACAGAACAGAATCCAATGGCGGTCTGTTTGTTTGTCGACGTAGTCTCGTCAGGATGCCGCCTCGCCTGCCTCTTTTTCACTGCCTCTTCCTCTTTAGAGTCACAGGGAATAGGGTCTGGTCCGTATTAAGCAGAATCTCCAGAGCTGCCAACTTGTTGAGGTAGACATGTTCATCCAAATCGAGGTTCATGATCATTGTTCTGATGTCCAGAAGCTGTTTTCGGGCATAGGAAATGATGGTGGATGCATTATGTACACATTTTTATTAGATCAGCTTTAAAACCCCACAAAAAAATAGCAAAATTGTTCAGGAGCTTTTAAGACGGCTGCTATACACTGTAGCTCCATCTTCATCTTCAAACCTCTTGATTCACTGTGAGCACTGACAGGACTGGGCAACAGTCTGAGAAATGTGTTGAGTAGCACTAAACTGCTCTCAGGACCCAACTCTGAGCCAAAGAGTCAGATGTAATGTGCTGCAGGAAGGAGGGCTGCCAAAGACTATAATATGAGCTCTGATTATCTGACATCAAATGACATGGCCATTTTTAAAACTGCTGTTTAAGTTCTTACCTGGCAAGCTTCTTGATAAATAAGTATAAGTACTTTTTATGTGGTTTCATGCTTTTTCTGTTGTTTGTTCTAGCCTGTATCGTGGCATTCACCATGAAGTTTAGGAACTGAGTACATTTATGGTTTTGTTTGTGTGTTTGTTTGACTATGCACATATATATATATATCTGTTAGTGTGGGTGTGTTTACTCTAATTTGCTGTATCACGGATGTGTGGTGATCTGAGTTGGAGCGGCGCAGAGTGAGAAGTCTTAGCCTGGATTACAGGGCTCAGAGATAGGGCTGAATCCAGCCAGCTGTCTGACATGAATTGATCGGATTAGAAAGTGTGGGTTCCTTTCCCCCACGGGGAGACCAAGCAGGTTGTGTATAATTGACTTTACTCCCTGAATGTCTTGTGGGCTAGGGAGGTCTGTCTGTCTGGGAGGGGGTTATCCCTAGGAGCCTGGCGGAGGCTTAGGAACAGATCGATATCACCAGTGTTGAGTTGCAGCAGGGAACCTACCTAAATAACAGTAGGGGGGTCTTTCCACCTCAGAAAGCACAATAAAGGAGGATATCGACACCCAGCATCTCAGATTGTTCTGAAATTGTTTCTGTAGTTAGAGACAGGTAAAAATTAGAGTTCCTGAAAACATTATTTTGTTAAAATTGTTTTTTTTTATCTCAGAGAAATTGATTGCACCCAAATTGGCCATTTTAATTTATAGGATTCAGATAATATTCCACGAATATAGTGCCCAACAAACTTTTTCCTACCAATGAGTAAGACTTGGGGAATCCAAAACATATTCAAAAGCCACCCACGTACCTCTCATATCCCATGCCAATCCCACCCCAACAACCAGTGAACAGTATTAGTTCTCTATGTTTGACAAGTAGTATGAAGCTGTGGCTTGGAGTATTGCTTCTTCATTCTTTGTCATGTATTCCCTGTTAATATGGTGATGTTTTTTTCCCCTGTTCAGATAAATTTGTCATTGATGTTGCTTTCATTATTTACCATAAAGTAGTGTGAAAGTAACAGGTTTTGACTACTAGATAACACTGTTGCTGATATACCACAACACTTTTTAAAATCCATTTTGCTGGTCTCTTGTGTTTATTAAATAGATCAACATTTTCTTTGCAACTTTGTGTAGAAAACCAATAGAACTGTCTTATTATGAAAATAAATTGTGTGGCCATCCTCACAATTCAAGCCTGTCCTTCATGAAAGCATTTCAAAAAGCTTATTTCTGGCCTCCTAAGTGGCGCAGCGGTCTAAGGCACTTGTGGGGGGCTAAACGACTTCAGGGATAAGCGAGCGGGTGTCAAGGCGTTATGAAGTGAAGCTTGGCGGGTCATGTTTTGGAAGAAGCATGACTCAACCTTTGTCTCTCCCGAGCCCATTGGGGAGTTGGAGCGATGAGACAAGATCGAAATTGGGGAGAAAAGGGGGTACAATTACAAAAACATTTAAGAGAAAATAAGCTTATTTCTCTGTTTACATCCCTGTTAGTGAGCATTTCTCCTTTGCCAAGATAGTTCATCCACCTGACAGGTGTGGAATATCAAGAAAATTAAACAGCATGATCATTACACAGGTACACCTTGTGCTGGGGATAATAAAAGGCCACTCTTTGCAGTTTTTTTGTCACACAAAACAATGCCATATATGTTTCAGGTTTTGAGGAAGCGTGCAATTGACTTGCTGACTACAGGAATGTCCACCAGAGCTGTTGGCAGAGAGTTTAATGTTAATTTCTCGACCATAAGCAGCCTCCAACGTCATTTAAGAGAATTTGGCAGTACGTCTAACCAGCCTCACAACCGCAGACTACATGCAACCTCGCTAGCCCAGGACCTCCACATCTGACTTCTTCACCTGCAGGATCGTCTGAGACCAGCTACCCAGACAGCTGATGAAACTGTGAGTTTGCACAACCAAATAATTTATTCTCAAACTGTCAAAAACCGTCTCAGGGAAGCTCATCTGCATGCTTGTCGTCCTCACCAGGGTCTTGACCTGACTGCAGTTTGGTGTGGTAACCGGATTCAGTGGGCAAATGCTCACCTTCGATGGCCACTGATACGCTGGAGAAGTGTGCTCTTCATGGATGAATCCTGGTTTCAACTGTATTGGGCAGATGACAGACAGTGTGCATGGAGACATGTGGACAAGCAGTTTGCTGATGTCAAAATTGTGAACGGAGTGCCCCATGATGATAATGGGGTTATGGTATTGGCAGGAATACGCTACGAACAATGAACATAATTGTATTGTATCAATGGCATTTGAATGCACAGAGATACTGTGGCGAGATCCTGAGGCCCATTGTTGTGCCATTCATCTGCCACCATCACCTCATGTTTCAGCACGATAAGACACGTCCCCATCTCGCAAGGACACAATTCCTGGAAACTGAAAATGTCCCTCATACTCACCAGACATGCCACCCATTGAGCACGTTTGGGATGCTCTGGATCGCCTTATATGACAGCCTGTTCCAATTCCCGCCAATATCCAGCAACTTCCACAGCTGGACAATATTCTACAGGCCACAATCAATAGCCTGATCAACTCTATGCGAAGAAAATGTGTCACACTGCATGATGTAAATGGTGGTCACACCAGATACTGACTGGTTTTCTGATCCATGCCCCAACTTTTTTCTTTTACGTTTCTGTGTCCAACAGATGCGTATCTGTATTCCCAATTGTGTGAAATCTGTAGATTAGTGCCTAATGAATTAATTTCAATTGACTGATTTCCTTATATGAACTGTAACTCAAAATCTTTAAATTGTTGCGTTTTATATTTTTGTTCAGTGCAATATCTAATCATATCAAGACAATTTAATAATCAAGAGGTTCCCATGTGATAAGGTGAGAAAAGGCTGTGGATGTAGAAAGTCCACTTGATTAGTGAAGTGTGCTTGTTATACACACTGTGGAGTGTTATTGTGATGTATTCTTCACCCCATACTGTTGATTACAGTCATCTAACCAGTAGGCTACGGTAGGTTTGCCATGCCCAGTGATACAGTAGTGTTATAGTATGTATCCACTTATCTTCAGTAGCACTACTGACTAAGGAAAGAAGCTTGGAAGTGTTCTTTTGTATTTTTAAATAATATATAGCAAAATATTCACAAAGCCATTGTATAAATATGAACTATACAGTGTCGGCTAACACATCAATCAAATATGTTATTTACAACTTCATTTTCCTAATGTCTTGTAAATAGCTGCACTGGTGAGAGATGTATTTTAGGTTAGTTCTGCATGCTATCCCTTTGTTTTTCTCTTTCTTAAACATCAACTTAAAGTTATCCATGGAAAGATACGGACTATAGTATATTTCAGTGAAGTAATGAGTGTTCTTCATTTCCAATAAGCTGTCCTTAATTCTGTCTCTCGGTAAAATATAGCGATTCTCCACATAGGCCTTATGTGAAGAGTGAAGAGTGGACTAACCTCGCCTATTTTGGCACAGACTAAGGTTCACTTTAATGGATCAATTATTTTATTATTAAAGGCGGCCTCTGTAGTGCAGACTAATACATTCTGAATTGATCCCCCTCCAAACCTTTATTGCCATTTCTCCAGCGAAAGATATGTTCACTAGAATAAAGATTTTACATAGTGACTTGCCGTTAAATAAGCCTATAAACTGAAGTATTCACATTTTCATGGAAAGAAAATAAAAGGCGAGAGAGAAAGAGCTGGAATTGCCAGCAGGCTTTTGGAATATCATTACCACATTTTGCTAAAATTCAAATCATAGCATAAGGACGGTACCTGATAATTAAAACTGTCTCGGTGCGCCAGGGCTTTGATACGTACTCAAACGTCTGTGTGTGTTTGTCTGACTCTGTGTGTGTGTGTCTGTGTGTGTGTGTGTGTGTGCGCACGGGTGTGTGTTTGTGTGTGCACACCATCCAATAGCATTCACAGTCTAGGATATATTAAATTCGAGGCCATTCTTTCAGAATAGGGATGTACATTCAGTTTACCTTGTGTGTCTGTTTTGTGGATTGATTGGCTTTTGTCTCTGTGGTATGCTGAGGTATTGCCATAGACCTGATAGACTAGTGAAAAGTTGTGGCTCTATGTAGTCACCTCTTTAACTCATTTTTTGGGGCCTGAGACAAGGGCCCTGTTCAGTCAAAAAAATTATAAACAGTGAATCCCGTTAATCCAATGTAAGAAATGCATTCATAATGCCAGGTATGTTTCATTGTAATCATATTATCATTGAAACAAAATGAAACTCAACAATCAGAACATGCTCTCTTGTTGCATAAAAGCAATGTTATTTCTGTGCTACCTAGGAAGTCATACTCTGGCAGTTTTAAATGAACAGGGCCCTCAGTCAGAGCTGAGAATAGTGTGGAGTCTTTGCGGTAATGGAGCCTGAAGCGTGCCAGACCATTATTGACCAAATCTGTGTGAATGAGCCCAGCAGTTGAGGACATAATGATCCAGACTCACTGGGGTCTGTGTACCCAGCCCACGGGCTAGCCACTCGATCGCTGATCAATAGCTTTTTATTAAAATTGTTTGCAAAGAAATACAAATCCATATTGTTTTCCTTGGACAGGGGCACTGTGAAATATGTTGATATATTTATATATTTTCCAGATGAATGCAGAAAATGATTGGTTGATATGCATGAGAAAACCACAGGGCAGTGGTGGGGCGATATCGGAATATCCACTTGGAATTGATTAAAAAAAAAAGATGCATTTATGATGATCTTATTTTCCCTCTCTTCAATAGGGGTTGAATTACATATCATATTACCCTCATATTAAGAAAAATGTTATAGCATAAGTCATTATAATACTTCTGCCAATAATGATATGCTGAGAGAGGCTTATTGATTCAGCTTATGATGCACCTGGACTAAATGAATTGCAAATTTGCCTATTGGCAATCTCTGCCACTCACTTCGATTCAGTGTTAGTATGTTGAATTGCACCAGCCAGAAAATTATCTTAGCATTTCAGAGGCACTGGAATACTCAACAAGGAAACCTTGTCACCAAACACGATTTGTCTTCTTTCCTCTTTCTCACTATTGTGCCGTGCTGAAATCACATTTATAATCCTTCCACTGCAGCCGACTATCTGACATGTAATGGAATTTGAAGACCATCTTTATTTAGATCTGCAGTTGGGTGAGATTACCAAACAAACTGCCCACCTCTCCACTTCTCCTCTCTGGGGGAAGACGAGGAAGGAAACAGGGACGGCAAACAGACAGGTGTAAAGACAGTGTGAAAGGATACAGGGAGACTTAAAGTCCGGGTTTATGTTTTCTCTTTGCAGAAGATGTAGAGGAGCTGAATGCTGGAGAGTGTGTGAAGGAGTGAAGCTGAGCCCTGGACGGAGGGATCTGCTGGAGGAAAGGAGAGAGAGAGGTGAGTTGGGAAAGTGGTGTGGAGAGCGGGTGGGAGGGGGTAGGAAAGTGGAGAGAGAGAAAGAGAGAGAGAGCTGGAGGAAATTGGGAATTTCTACAGTGTTTGTTATCTAAAGTGGTGTATTTCTTTGAAACGGTTCCTGGTGAGGCTGGCATTGCTGCTGAAAGAGGGCATGCGGTCTCTGTAGTGCCGTAGCTTAGATGACTGAGATTTCTTTGATCACCTTGGTAACCGTCTCCTAATGTGACTGCTGCTGGTGAATTGTTGCTGATCTCAGACCAGAATTAGGCTGGTCTGACTGTGTAGTTTATTGTTTACAGGATGGGGTCATTGCTGCTTGTCAGTCCATTAACACCTAGTCTGTCCTCAAGCACAAGTAGATAAATAGACATGTGGAAATATTAGCAGGTGTTTCCACAACAAGGTTAATACATTAATTATTTAGTTCCTGTGACTGGTATGAATGCTTCTCATTGTCTGTGAAAGCTTCTCATTGTTTGTGTCCCTTTTCAGTTGAACCAAAATTATATCATTTGTTGTTGTATTATCAGATTCTTGAAGAATTGAAAGTTTAACTTTTTTGTACAATTTAAATTTTCAGCAATATCTGTCACTTACTTAATATTTTTTTCTGGGCATCTAGTAATTTAATCTTGAGTGTTGAGATAAGGAGCATGTTGCAGTGAGGAGAGAGTTGCAGTTGCACATGCCGACCAAAAGAGGGCAACATGATGTCAGAATTCCTGTTCTGGGTCCTGAATGAGATTGTATGTGTCGGGTTAAACGCGTAAGTAACAATAATTTACATTTACGCTTGGAACGGCTTCCCTCGCGCTGTCAGTCTGCAGTTCAAAGCGCCTTCCACTCTCCTGGCTACAAAGCAGCACCTTGTCACATGGTAAAGACAGCGAGGCTTGGGATGAAGTTCTTCACAGTCAAGGTGCCATTATAAAAGACCTTGCCTTGGCGTGGAAGCCAAATCAAAACAAGGGGAAAATTAAATGTGCCAGTCTCTTCCTCCTGAAACCGTCTCAGCTGCCTGGCTGGGCCTCAGCCAAGGACGTCTGGATGTTAAACAAACCCTCTTATATTACTTTACTTGTATTACTATTCTAGTCTGAGTTTTAGTTATCTTTTAATGATATTTATATTTAAGATTTGTATCATTATCTTTACCATTGTTGTTAATGGAAGCTCTGTTAATGGAATATTTGAGAAATCTCCAAGACATCTCTAAAAATTATGCATTTACAAAACACCCGACATTCAGATTAAAGGTGTCCAGTTGAAGTGATCTTTGATTCGTACAGTTGATTTTTGATTGCTATAGAATGCTTTTACAGTAGTTTTATGGGTGTACATCAACACGCCCCCATAGTTGTCCCAGTCAAGTAGTATCCCCAGTCCATTCTGCTGAAGAGACCACCATCTTCAGCTCCACTGCTACCCTCTGTACCACGAAGCCCCTTACCCTGCACTCCTGTCCTCCCTCAACCCATGTCCCTAAGTGGAGAATGATAGCCCTCTTTGGCACAGTGTTCTGCCTTTGTTCCCTGTCAGGGACAGCCTGCTGGAAATACAGTGGCAGGGTCAGTGGTAGTTCAATATCTGGCCAGCAGAGGGCAAGGTGCCCTGGCATGGGGACGTAGTTCGAGAGAGAAGGAGATATTGTACAGTAGTGGGATGGCATTTTAAAAACCACAGGGTTGTCCCGACTAGAGAAAACATCAGACTACATGTTCAGTATTCTTTTGTTCTTTTTCTTCATATTATTACTATTAAAGGTATAAGTGGGAAGGAGTAAGTTATAATATATCTACTCAGTAGTATTACTAATACTGTTAATAGGTAGTGCTCCTAATTACAAACTAATAGATAGATAACTGCTGTATTAGCTCAGACAAAAACTAATACTGGTACCACTGGAAATGCATTACCGTACAGTAATTGTAGAACAATTCAATTAAGTTGTACATGCTGTACAATTAGACTTTCCTGTTATGGAATTTAACAGTAAATGACTTGCATATTTGTGAGACATTTGCAAGTATGCAGGGATCATTTCATTTGTCGGTCAATGCATGCTCTCCAGGATCACCAAGGTGGAACTAAAAACATTAATCTCTCTTGTCAAGCTGTGCTCAAGTGATATGTAACAATTTACTCTACTGTATTGAAAAAATAGATTGCACACAACAATAGATTGCACACAACAATAGATTGCACACAGGATTTCCAAGTCTATCCATTTACTGTTTTCGTCTTCAATGTCATAACATTTTTATTTACATTTTTCTGACTGTCAATAGATTTCTGACAAATTTATGTGGCAAGCTCATTTTCACCAATGTCTGTTTAGAAACAGCAATAGCAGGTGCATTTAGACACCCTGTTTCCATTCTGTAAAACAAACCCCTTGTTCTGCCAAACAACCCTCGAAACTAACTCATTACAAATATATCTCCTGTTTCCCTCTTTTGTCTTTGGTCTTATCTGGGCTAATGTGGAATTCATATTCAGAGACGAGAGAGTTTTGCTGAAGTAGACATTTTGTGTCTTCTCAAACACCAAACGCCCAAAAAGCAGCTTGTTTTTTTTGTCTAACATTTAGCTAATTGATTATCACATGCCTCAGTCTTATCAGCAAACTGTTATTTTGTAAATGAATATACAGGCACGATCTGCCTTTGTAGTACATTATTTGTGGACAAAATATGCAGACAGAGAAGAACACAAGTAGGTTTTCTGTTGCAGTGTCTAATTACGTATGCTCGCACCTATACAGAGACGGGAGTATTTATAACTGAAATGTATTCACACTCCCCCAGTGAAATCATACGCCAGGCATCTGTTTATGAAGTGGCTCTTTTACTCCCAGCATTCCGGAACGCTCTTCCACGACCCGGGAGAACGAAGGCTTAATCGCTCCTGTCTTTCTGATCCACCGAATGATCTTTATGTGATCACTTTGACTTGTTTATGTGGTTTCTGCAGGATCTCTTGTCGCCGCCGCAATCCTTTCACGAGAAATAGATTGGGAGAAAGGGATAGAGGGAGATGGATGGCAAAATGGAAGGAAAGAGAATGAAAGGTCATCATAAAATGAGGGATGAAGGGACAGAGGGAGATAATTTATCTGCTACACCTCTATATAGATTCCTTTGTAGTTGCAGTCCCGTTGCTTTCTAACAAAGCATACACACAGACAGACAGACAGCCATAGTCAGTGACTAACACACACAGCAGCAGCAGCACCTCACTGCACCCAGATAGTCTGATGTGTCTGACCGGCCCTGGCAGAACATCCTATGCTTCATTTTAGGCATACAGACGGTGAGGGGGAAATTATACTTTAAAGAGAAGGGGAGAAAGAAGGGAAGGAGAAGAAGAGAAAAAATTTGGAAGGTGATTAGTTGTTCTGGCGGATCTTGGCAGTGGAGAAGGCTGGAACACTAATCTGCGCTTTGGTTGGAGACATTTTCGCACAGTAGGTCCCTCTTTCCGCCCCCTCTCAATTTTAAGCCCCGTGTCAAGCTCAAGCTCCTTTCCAGAGCTCGCTGCTCTCATTTCCTCTGCCTTCTGGCGAGCCCTGCTATTTATAAGAAATCATTTTTCTTCCTCTCTTTTATTTAATTCTTTCCCAGCGTGTTTTATTTTCTGCCCTGCTTAGGAAGGTGCCCAGATGAGTGGCAGGCGGCCAGAGGTTTTCTCTCCTCTTCCTCTCTCCTCCTCCTCCTCTTCCTCTCATCGCATGTCTTTTTCACATCCAGAATCCTCAGCTTAGAAGCAGTCCAACTGCTTGACACTACCTGAGGAGATGTGTAGACACACGCACACACACACTGATACACACAAACACACACACACACACACACACACACAGCACAACATTTGTTATTTCTACCAGAAATGTGTAGACTTATTTAAACTATTTTGGATAGCAAGTGTAGCAATGTGTGTAGACTGACCAAGTAAATCCAGGTGAAAGCTATGATTTCTTATTGATGTCACAATCCACTTCAATCTGTGTAGATGAAGGGGAGGAGACACGTTAAAGAAGGATTTTTAAGCCTTGAGACAATTGAGACATGGATTGTGTATGTGTGCCATTCATAGGGTCAATGGGCAAGACAACATTTTTAAGTGCCTTTTAACTGAGTATGGTGGTAGGTGCCAGGTGCACTGGTTTGAGTGTGTCAAGAACTACAATGCTGCTGGGTTTTTCACACTCAACAGTTTCCCATGTGTATCAACAAATGTTCCACCACCCAACGGCAGGCCAGTGATTGACGAAAGGGGACGAAGGAGGCTGACACGAATTGTGCAAAGCAACAGACGGGCTTCAGTTGGTCAACTGACAGTCCAGTACAACATTGGTGCCCAAAGACACATAAAGGAATGCACAACTCGTCGTACCTTGACATGAATGGGGTGTGGCAGCTGATGACCTTACAGAGTTCCAATGCTGCTGCAGTGGGCCAAGGAACGAAAACACTGGACACTGAAGAATTGGAAAAACATTGCCTGGTCAGATGAATCCCGGTTCCTGCTGTTTCACGCTGATGGGACGACTAGAGTATGGAGAAAACCAAATTAGTATATGCATCCATCATGCTGCGTGTCAACATTGCAGGCTGGTGGTGATGGTGCGGGGCGTGTTTTTCATGGCACACATTGGGCCCCTTGATTAAAGTGGTGAAACATTTGAATGCCACAGGATATTTGAACATCATTGCCAATCAGGTGCATCCCTTCATGGCAGCAGTGTCTGTCAATCTGCAAATTGATTTTTTTTCAGCATAAGGCCATGATTGTCCAGGAATGGTTCCACAAACATGACAGTGAATTCAGCTTACTGCAGTGTCCTGCCCAGTCACCAGATCACAATCCAATTGAGCATTTGTGGGATGAGATGGAACGTGCAATTCGGAGTAGAGATCCACTGCCTGCCAACTTGACACAACTGTGGGAAGCATTGGAGTCAACATGTGCTAGCATCACTGTGGAAGGCTTTTGACACCTCGTAGAGTCCATGCCCCAACGAATTGAGGCTGTTCTGATGGCAAAAGGGGATGCAACTCAATTAGAAAGATGTTCCTAATGTTTTGTACACTCAGTGTATAGATTTAGATCTCAATAATGTATGAACAGCAAATTAAATAAAGTAAATTTAGTGTAGTGATGAGTATTTGAATTACATGAAATACAATAACTGGTGAAACACTGTACTCGCAGTTGAAAAAAAGAGGTTCAAGTTACATGATTTTGATTGAGTTTGCAATATTTCTCTCTCGATCCCTCTTTCTTTTTATTTGCCTTCGTCTTCCCTCCTCAACAGTCAGTAAAATGAATTTCCCTGACCTTAGCTTCGCCCGAGCAGCAGGGTTCAAATTCCAGCGTTCTTTACACTGCCGTTTTATTTCACTATAAAATATGTTCAACAGGATAATGAGAGCTTGGGGGAATCCGCTTATAGATTTTTATTTCGTGGCCGGAAAAAAATACAAAATAATTAAAGTTGAGTAAACAGGCACCTGGTCAGAGGGGGGGGGGGGGGGTGAACTTTAAGACAAGTTGGAGTCTTAGTTTTCTCGTCTCTAACGTGAGGGAACTCACTCAAGCTGATGACCCAGAGAGTTGAGAGTGGCACAGACATGAACAGAGAATAGGAGCTGGAAGGGGGATAATATTTCCTATAGGGGAATGATAAGGGAACATCCACATGGTAACAGCACCAGGTGTTTGTGTCCTATACCTAAACAGACATGTAAGGATGCTAATTGTTCCACTTAGGGCCCCAAGCTGTGTGCATTTACCTGGAAATAACATTTAGAGGCATCAACCCACCACCCGAACACAACAGCTGCCACTTAGAGGTGTCAGGCTTTTTTAACTTCTCTGTCTATCTGATGAATGCTATTAGGGTACAACCATTCATTCAGATATGGGCAGTAGCTACACGGCCAACATTGTCCAAAGACCTTAACCATAATGATCCATTAGACTGTCAGAATGTCAGTTCTGATACTGTAATGTACTGTGAATTGGTGTCTGATACTATGTGATGGATGCCCAACTTAGTTCATTCTCCAGAACTGCAAACTGTCCCTTTCTTCCGAAACTTTGCAAAAGCTTAGTCTTTCTTAATCCCCTCACCTTTGTCCAGTTGGTAATGGTGCAGATTGAATAATGTCCTCTGCTTCCCCTAAAAGTAGTCATCTGATCCATGTTTCTCAGGACGCGGTCTCTTAAAGCCCCTGCCACCGGTGTCCTTGCCAGCCTCCATCAATCGCCCGGCGATGGGCGGAACAGAGGAAGAGAGGGGAGATAGATGAAGTGAAAACTTTTAGAGGTATGCAGAGTGTCGGCAGCCGGCCGGGGCGATGGGGAAGAGTTGCCCGGCCTTCTGTAATGGGAGCGAGAGAGAGTGCGAAGGGAGAGCGGGCGCTGATAGATATTGATAGAGATTTTAATGAATGTTCAGGAGAGATGGCACCTAAAGCGCTCCTCTGGTAATGCAGTGTGACAGTGTATTTGTACTAATAACCCCTAAAAGTGGTGATAAAATACTGTGGGCTCCTACTGGAGCTGTGATGGATGTGGTGTGAGTAATTAAACTCCATTAGGATGGGACTTCACTTACCCAGGGATGTGTGTGTGTGTGTGTGTGTGTGTGTGTGTGTGTGTGTGTGTGTGTGTGTGTGTGTGTGTGTGTGTGTGTGTGTGTGTGTGTGTGTGTGTGTGTGTGTGTGTGTGTGTGTGCACGTGTGCGCCAGGGCAGTGCCGGACAGTCAGGCGGCTGGGAGGTAGAAGAATGCATGAAAGCAGCATTATCCCCAGCCAGTCCATCCTAGGGAAAAGGGCACGTGTGTGTGTGTGTGTGTCTGAGTCTGTGTGTGAAGGACTCATGAGTGCAAGAGTCTCTATGATCTCCCATGTTTCATTGCTGATCCCAAAAGAGTGTGTTTACGTGTGTGTTAGTGTTTGTACAGTTTACATGACAGGTTGCAGCCGAGGCAACGTCACACATACTGTAAGGGTTTTTGTGTTGACAGGAAAGCATACTTCAGTCTGTTTTCACCGAGTGCTCAATGTCCCCCTGCAGGACCACTGTGGTGTTTAAATGCCAGGAGAGAAGCCCTAGGCTATACTACCTACCGCACTCACTGGGAATACACTGGCCCCACACTACACTGGCCCCACACTACACCACCGTGTTCTACTACTCTCTCCTCTTCACCCTCTCTCTCACACACACACACCTTCTCAGGCGCTGGTCCCAGCAGCAGTGCATCCCCCTCCCCTGCTGTTTTAGTGAGCGTAGATTCCAGAAGACAGGCATCATGGTTGGCACCCAGGCCTAGGATCTGCCCTCTCTGAAAATGGCTGCGGTAATGACCCTCCTGGGAGCGCCCTGTTGGGCGGCTGAGCGGATATGTCCAGGTGCTGCAACATAAGCATTTCATTAAATATTGAAGCCACCGTTTACAAGCTACTAGCAGTTCTAGTGGCAGAAAAAATACTTTTTGGCATCGGTCCAAAAGCGACTATGTATGTGAAATGTTTTCCGCTCTCTTTTTCCACACTCTCTCTCTCTCTCTCTCTCTCTCTAATCACACTCTGCTTTTACTTGACCTTTCTTCTTCTAATTAGTTGCCTTGTTGAAAAGCATTGTGGGTAATATATCTTGGGCGATGCAGTTCTCATCTCCCTGTGTGTGCTGCCGATGGTGATGGCTCGCAAATGCTGATTATTTATTCAGGGAAGCCATTTTCCTCTGATCCCAAAATACACAAACCATAAAGCACTGGCCCGCTATGACCCCACTACTCAAAACAGGGGAAAAAGGAGAGAGTTCTGTGTGGTTTGGGACACATTGACATTGAGAATGTGCTTGTACACATCCACAAGGACAGACTTATGTGCTCTATTCCTGTTATGAAATGTACTGTTCTGGTGCATACACATGAGTCTATGCATTTAATTGGTGGCGTTGCTTTTATTAATGCAATGTAAGAATAATTGTATTAAAACAATAAATGTTAATCTAAAGTAAATGTAGTTTTACTCTACTTAGAGTGAGTAATGAGGGAGACTGGACAAATAAGGGAAAGGGGGGATACCTAGTCAGTTGTACAACTGAATGCCTTCAACTGAAATGTGTCTTCTGCATGTAACCCAACCCCTCTGAATCAGAGAGGTGCAGGGAGCGGCCTTAATCGACATCCACGGCGCCCGGGGAACAGTTGGTTAACTACCTTGCTCAGGGGATTCGATCCAGCAACCTGTCGGTTACTGGCCCAACGCTCTAACCACTAGGCTACCTGCTAGTCACAGATGTCAGATCTTAATATGCCCCATTTCATCGCAGGAGGAAAATAGTTCTGCAGCAGGAGGATTTGAATGAATATTGAATATTTAAAATGGCTGTCAAGAGGCAGCTGGAAGCGATGTTTGTTTGTAGGCTATACAATGCAGTACCGTACCTAGGGGGCTATAGTTTGGGGAAGGCTCTGCCAACCAACCATCAAGTATCATCAAGTATTCTTACAGCTTGCTAGAGCATTGTAAACTGCCATAGTGCAGTGATCTGGGCAGCACACTTTGGCTCTGAGCATCCAGAGTTTGCACCCCGTGCTGGGCAATCGCTTTGACACTTTGTATGAATTGAAACGAACGTTGGTGTAGCCTACTGTTATTATTTAACCAAACCAAAGGCTGCTGCCTACCTACCTCCAAAGGCACCTACCTTAGAAGAACTCTTCCAGTTAGGTTACATCCATTCGGGACAGGATTCGAAGGCAGCATCACGTGATAACACATAATCAAACTCTATTGATGACAAATACATATTTTGCAGGTGTTCACATGTGTAGTGAAATGCTCCTAGCTCCAACAGATCAGTAATACTTAACAATACAAAATAATACACACAAATCCCCAAAAATAAAAAGAAAGGAATTAAGAAATCTCAGGACAAGCCAAGTCAGAATCCGGAATATAACTATATACAATACCTTTATGATGGCGTGTATAGACGGTATGGACAGGATATGAATAGAAAAGGTGTGTACAGCAGTAGTTCTATAGAAGACATATACATATGAAGTGGGTAAAACAGTATGTAAACATTATTAAAGTGACCAGTGCTCAATGACTTTGTACATAGGGCAGCAGTCTTTAAGGTGCAGGGTACCGGGTGATGCCGGCTAGTGACAGCAGAACCAAACGAATAAGATCTTCCAAGCCTGTGATTACCACAGACCTTATTTTCAGTATTTATTCCAAAACCCTATTCTCTCCACATTCATTTTTCCAATAAGGATGGCTGCATGAACCAGAGGTAACTTATATCCGGGTTTTAGGACTACAAGCTGGTGAGCTCTATTTTGGTCGATTACCAGCAAAATAATTATTGCATCGCCGTTTATCCAAAAACCCTACAAAAACGCCATTCATTTTCCTCATAGGCTTTGTCCGACGAACCATGGTGGAGTTAGAGCCTACAAAAAGAAACCATTACTATTGCTCTATATAGTTAGCTATGCTTGCCTGTTCAGCAGATTGTCTGCCTGTATACAGCACTGATTACTACCACCAGAACAACTGAATGAATACCCAGCGTGGCCAGTCAAGTAAACAGTGTCTCATTTGCATTACTTATTGGTGGACTATGGGCCATCAAGTCACAGTGACGTTAGCATGACACATTACACTGGTTATAGCACAACGCTACAGCCTATGTACAGCCTAGGGCATTCGGAAAGTATTCAGACCCCTTGACCTTTTCCACATTTTGTTATGTTTCAGCCTTATTCTTAAATAGACCAAGTAAAATAAATTCCTCATCAATCTACACACAATACCCCGTAATGACAACAGCGAAAACAGAAATACATTATTTACATAAGTATTCAGACCCTTTGCTATGAGACCCGAAATCGAGCTCAGGTGCATCCAGTTTCCATTGATCATCATTGAGACGTTTCTACAACTTGATTGGAGTCCACCTGTAGTAAATTCAATTGATTGGACATGATAGGGAAAGGCACACACCTGTCTATATAAGGTCCCACAGTTGTCAGTGCAAGTCAGAGGAGAAACCAAGCGATGAAGTCGAAGAAATTGTCTGTAGAGCTCCAAGACAGGATTAAGTCAAGGCACAGATCTGGGGAAGGGTACCAAAAAATGTCTGCAGCATTGAAGGTCCCCAAAAACACAGTGTCCTCCATCATTCATAAATGGAAGAAGTTTGTAACCAACAAAACTCTTCCTAGAGCTGGTTGCCTGGCCAAACTGAGCAATCGAGTGAGAAGGGCCTTGCCACTGACAGAACTCCAGAGTTCCTTTGTGGAGATGGGAGAAACTTCCAGAAGGACAACCATCTCTGCAGTACTCCACCAATCAGGCCTTTATGGTAGATTGGCCAGACGGAAGCCACTCCTCAGTAAAAGGCCAAAAGGCACCTAAAGGACTCTCAGACCATGAGAAAGAAGATTCTCTGGTCTGATGAAACCTTGATTGAATTCTTTGACCTGAATGCCAAGCATCATGTCTGGAGGAAACCTGGCACCATCCCTACGCTGAAGCATGATGGTGGCAGTATCATGCTGTGTTGATGTTTTTCAGCGGCAGGGACTAGAAACATGTCATACGAAGTATAGAATCAATCTTTAGGATGTTTTAAACATAAATCTTCAATAATGTTTCAACCGGAGAATTCCTTTGTCTTTAGAATTGCAATGGAACGCAGGTCGTTCTCACGTGTGCGCGCGTGATCAGCTCATACCACTATGGCAGACCCCTGACTCAATCAGCTCTCATTCACCCTCACTTCACTGTAGAAGCCTCAAACAACGTTCTAAAGACTATTGACATCTAGTGGAAGCCTTAGGAAGTGAAATGTGACTCCGTAGACACTGTATATTCGATAGGCAATGAGTTGAAAAACTACAAACCTAAGATTTCCCACTCCCTGGTTGGATTTTTCTCAGGTTTTTGCCTGCCATATGAGTTGTGTTATACTCACAGACATCATTCAAACAGTTTTAGAAACTTCAGATTGTTTCCTATCCAATACTACTACTAATATGCATATATTAGCTTCTGGACCTGAGTAGCAGGAGGTTTACTCTGGGCACGCTTTTCATCCGAACGTGAAAATGCTGCCCCCTCCCAAACAGGTTATGCTCTGTTCATTTTTCACTTGATCCTGACTAGTCTCGCAGTCCCTGCCGCTGGAAAACCCCCCACAGCATGATACTGCCACCACAATGCTTCAGTGTCGGGATGGTGCCAGGTTTCCTCCAGACGTGACGCTTGGCATTCAGGCCAAAGAATTCAATCTTGGTTTCATCAGACCAGAGAATCTTGTTAAAAGGTTGGTAATGGCTCACATCAACGTGACGCTTGGCATTCCGGCCAAAGAGTTCAATCTTGGTTTCATCAGACCAGAGAATAATGTTTCTCATGGTCTGAGAGTCTTTAGGTGCAGGCCTAGGCCCTTCTCCCCCGATTGCTCAGTTTGGCTGGGCGACCAGCTCTAGGAAGAGTTTTGGTGGTTCCAAACCTCTTTCATTTCACTGTGTTCTTTGGGACCTTCAATGCTGCAGACCTTTTTTGGTACCCTTCCCCAGATCTATACCTCGACACAAACCTGTCTCTGAGCTCTACGGACAATTCCTTCAACCTCATGGCTTGGTTTTTGCTCTGACATGCACTGTTAACTGTGGTGGAGTTCAATCAAGTTGTAGAAACATCTCAAGAATAATCCATGGAAACAGGATGCGCCTGAGCTCAATTTCGAGTCTCATAGCAAAGGGTCTGAATACTTATTTAAGTAAGGTATTTCTGTTTTTTATTTTTAATACATTTGCTAAAATGTCTAAAAGCCTGTTTTTGCTTTGTCATTATGTGGTATTTTGTTTGTATTTAATCCATTTTAGAATAAAGCTGCAAGATAACAAAATGTGGAAAAGGTCAAGGGGTCTGAATTCTTTCCGAATGCACTGTACCAGTTTTTCATGAAAATTAAAAACCACAACTCCATTCCACTACTTTGACCCTAACTGATCCTACTATTTCGTTTAACACATCTTGTACCTTTTCAGCAGTAAAACCTTGTGCACCCAAGTAATTCTCTGCAGCTGCCACCACAAAATGTATTTTCTGTGATTTACGTTCCATTTCTGCGGTACAGTTGATGACCATGGCAATGAATGCTAAGAAGCCAACCTTACTGAAGTACAAATTCATATCACACTGTTTTGGCCTGGGCCTACTACTCACCCTTGACCCGAGCCATCATCCTCTACTCTCTCCACTGCCTCGGCGTACGAAACCTTCTGTTCTACTCTGACACTGGCAACCTCAACCTGTCTTTACACATGCCTTTGTCTCATGCCCTTCTGCACACATCTCACATCTCGGTATCTCCCTACTACACACTGCTGCAAGTCACATGGCTCGGACTCGGGGGTCTTCACCACACATGCCACCACAGGTAATTCATCCTCACTCTCTTCAGGTTCAATTTCTGAGCCATCAGAGACAGCAGAATACGGTTTGTACTTGGCGACATTCTTCCTCAACTCATCTTCCCAATGCACTCAGCTCTTCTCCTTCTTCATCACTGTCCATAACCACGTCTATCTGTTCACCACGCTCTTGCCATACCTTCATCTGCTGTATTGGTTGCAGAGCACACACTGGCAGTGTTTATCCAGAAGCCAACTTGTGCTCCTTAGCCAAATTTACAAGTCTGGCTATCTCTGGCCTCTCCATGCTTCTCTTTTATCCAAGTTCCTTAAATGTTGCAAGATTTTGGTGCCCTTCCCCAGATCTTCAACCTTGTATTCACCTTGTCATTATGGTGTAATTGTGTGTAGATTGATGAAGAAACACATTTATTTAATCCATTTTAGAATAAGGCTATAACATACCAACATTTTGAAAAGGGGAAGGGGTCTGAATACATTGCGAATGCACTGTAAATAACATCTTTAGATGCATGTCAATGAATCAACTGTAAACATTAACCCTGTAACCCATTAAAGTTATAACAGTTATACTTACATTTCGGAACGTTATTCCTTATTCTCTTGGAAAATATTGTCCCAAGTGGGGAATTCTGTCCACTATTAATTCAGAAAGTATTAACATTTTTGCTGCACCGCTGATATGGGATAGCCTCCCAGGTGAAGGATACACAGGGTTGGGACATGCAAATTTTGACTTCCTGCCTACAAATTCTTCCTCAAAAGGCGGCATCCTTGTTATCGCCAGCTGATGTTTCATTGAACCATCAATATGAATTGACCCGCATAGTTGATCTGAATTGCAACCATTAATAGTCACCTCATTACCACTCCCTAAAAAGATGATGTCGGTGTCCTGCTTGCAATCAAAGTCTTTCAAGATATGTTCGCCCGCTGGTTGGCATTGTCATCTCAAAAATGTAGTCCTTTTTGAACAGACTAATGGTGATTTTTCACTCACGAGGCTCATGAGTGAAGAGCGACATCTGTAGTAAACATTTTAATTATTTTAAAAACAGCATATTTGACCTAGACAGTAGGTAGACTTACCATAATGAGAATATATTTGCCTGTGTGTGTGTGTTTGTGTGAGAACAGCTGGTTGTGACTCAGGCCCTTGGCTGATGACTGCTCTTGGGACTCTGTGTTGACGTGTGCCTTCAGGTGCACATTGCTCTCCAATTCATGCATAACAGAGTTACCCCTCAAACACACACACGGCCAAGGAGAACAGGCAAGAGTGTATGTGTGTGTGCATTTGCACGTCTGTGTGTTTGCCTCTGTGTGTGTCAATCACTGCAAGGACTTTGTGTGCTTATTGTCAGTGTTTCAAAGCCTTCAGACATTTCACTGCAGTAGTTTACCACTGTCCAGACGTTATAAGACTGGTGAAGTTGTGGGATGGCTTGGCGTTTTATCTCCATAGGCAATTGCCAACCGTCCGCTAGAGGCAACACGAGTGCCTGTTATCATCCAGTAGGGTCCAGTAGGACAGCATTTCCCAAACTCGATACCACAAGGGGTGCACGTTTTGGTTTTTGCCCTAGCACTACACAGCTGATTCAAATAATAAAATCTTGATTATGAGTTGAATATTTAAATCGGCTGTATAGTGCTAGGGCAAAAAACAATATGCACCCCTTGTGGTCCCTTGTACTGAGTTTGGGAAACGCTGAGCTAGTGTGGTGGGAATGCGTATTGGGTATGGGCTAAAACCGCAAGCTACGTCTCTAAACATTGCGGGTTCAACCTTAGTGCTAGGCACTCGTTACCTAAATTTAACCCAAATGCCTAAACTTAACCAAAGTCTCGGAAATAATGCCTTAACGTTGAGGTTAGTTTTGGTTTCACTTTTGCATAGTTTGACTGACGACAACACACTCTGTAAAACACTCAAACGGCAACATGCTACGTGCCTTAAAAGTTGTGTTGTACAAATCCTGCCTAATTTTAGGCTAATGCTTTAGATAAATTATTTGATTTGATAAAACAAAGGTTTAGCATTATACAGTAATTTCTTGATACAAACATGTTAAGGAGAATATTGTGTGTGTGTGTGCATGTGTCAATCACTCGAAGACGATTTTGGGAGCTTATCTTAAGTGTTTCTATCATGACACAAGACGAGACCCAGATGCAGACACAGGAGGAGATGGTTGGAGTCTTACAATGTTTAATAATCCAAAAGGTGTAGGCAAGAGAATAGTAGTGGACAGGCAAAAGGTCGAAACCAGATCAGAGTCCAGGAGGTACAGAGTGACAGACAGGCTTGTGGTCAAGGCAGGCAGAATGGTCAGGCAGGTGGGTACAAAGTCCAGAAACAGGCAAAGGTCAAAGCTGGGAGGACTTATAAAAAGAGAATAGTAAAGGCAGGAGTACGGGAAAAATCACTGGTTGACTTGGAACATACAAGACAAACTGGCATAGAGAGACAGGAAACACAGGGATAAATACACTGGGGAAAATAAGCGACACCTGGAGGGGGTGGAGACAATAACGAGGACAGGTGAAACTGATCAGGGTGTGACAGTTTCAATGGCTTCGGTCATGTCGCTGCAAATCATTGCTATTTTAAACTACTGCTTTAGATAATTCCTTGATTTGATAAAAACAAAGGTTCAGTATTCTGTATCATTTGCTTGATACAGAATATTGAACTTTGAAAATAATGATGAGCACTTCGTTCTTATGTGGGTGGTGTTAATTTACATGAACAATTTAGAACATTCTATGAATTCATTCGTAGATATTATAGTACACATTTCCGTAAAACCCCTTCGTCATCAACTGTGAAGTGGAATGATTTAAACCACTTACGATCATGATTGATATTGCATGATTTGTCTTAGTGATATGTATAGACATACTTTTTGATTTTCAAATTATAGTCATTATGTTGCATCACAAATGTGACCGACTGCCTCTATTCGGTCTTATGTAGCAACATTTGAAACATAGTTTTTTACATTGTATAAAAGTATAGACTCAGCGTTGCAACATGGTATATTATACACTGCAGTTGAGGAACACTGGGAAAGTCATTCTGCTTTTAAAATGGTAAACTTGTAACCCAACTTTTGAGAAAATGACCCTTAATGTTTTGATACACCTACTGGAGAGCTCTTCTTTGTCTATACCTAATCAGCATCGTTCACTCTTAAGCCTCAGCCCCACCCATCTCTTTAAGGATTCACATGTGAGGCCATGTGCTAAACAGAGTCATTAAGGTCCTGTAGTAAACAACCAAAGATTTCAATACTGAAAGTGATGAAAGTAGTTGCCTACAATAAGGAAACACCCCAAGTAAAAATACACTGTATCTAGTCTTTGGCTTACAGTTACTAGTCCAGTATATCCTTATCTGACTTTGGCGCAGGTCATGTTGTATTTCACGTTACCGTCTCTGTTAAACATACACTATATCAAATAAAAGCAACGTTTTTTTGTCACATGCACAGGATATAGAAGGTGTAAACTGTACAGTGAAATGGTTACTTACATATTTGCATAGTATAAATATCAACAATAGAACGTGTCCAGATAAAAATATGGTCTAAATATTTTAGAATTATTAGATGATGCTTACCCAGACACAGTTGTCTAAATTGATCTGTCATATGAAAGAACTGCTATAACCATGTCCCAGACATGTAAACATTGCACATTAAATACTGCAGATGGCCGTAAACACCCCCAGACACACCTGGCTAACTTTTATTTTACCTTTATTTTACTAGGCAAGTCAGTTAAGAACAAATTCTTATTTTCAATGACGGCCTAGGAACAGTGGGTTAACTGCCTTGTTCAGGGGCAGAATGACAGATTTGTACCTTGTCAGCTCGGGGATTTGAGCTTGCAACCTTTCAGTTACTAGTCCAACGCTCTAACCACTAGCCTACGCTACCACCCCAACTTGATGGGTAATGTAATTATCTGGTGACGTGTATAGTTTTGTTTAGACATGTAGCTAGCTAGCTAGCTAAACAATGAACCATAATCCCAATCCATAGCTTCAGTACAAACGGAATGTCATAGCTAGCCTCCATACAATTAACTACTGTAGTATGAATCTGCAGATAGCTAAAGCTAACCAAATAGGTTCAATGTTAGCTAGCTAGCTGACATTAGGCTACAACTAGCAATGCAAATGGCTTTCTGAGAAATAAATAATATTACTACACAGATCATACATGTAACGTTAGCTAGCGAGCCAGCATGCTAATGTTCGCTAGTTAATGAATAGTACGCTATAACTTGCAATGAAAACGACTTTCTGACAAAATTAGAAACTTATATTATCTGAAAACGTCAGGGTGTCTTTTCCATTTTGTTTGTATCTAGCTAACGTAAACTCACTCGCTTTTGTACATCGCGCTGGTCCGTACAATTGACCTTATTTTAGCGGCCAAAAAACGTAATACTTCCAGATCAACTGTAATAACGACACCAATGTAAAGCACATCTTCTCCCCTTTCCAACTAAATCAATGATGAGACCTTCATTATGCCCATCTCTGCATGATTCAAGAAGGCAATGAGCTCCATCGGGTCTTTTAAAAAATGACGGGTGGGGAAGCGAAACCTATTGCGTGATAGTGAGATGGAGAGATGTTGTGTGGGGAAACTGCTTTTTTCCCTCGATCTGTCCAACTTATCAGCTTATCGCCTCTCAAATGTAAATAAAACACTATAAAGAGTTCATATAATGTGTGATTACATACCTATTTGAAGGTTTGTGTTGAATTTGAATTGGGTTTTTTGGGCGGTGCTAAAGTGATCTTCAGAAGTAAACAGCGGCTTTTGAGAGTCATGATCGCTTGCAGTGATGACGCAAAAAATGACTAGGTATCCCACCTTACCCTGTCCCTTTCTTGTTTTTAAACGATGAGAGAAGTGCTACACCTGGTGGAGAGAGATTGTAAGACAGAATTAGTTGCTTTAAGTGTGCTGTACGTTATGCCATGGCACGTCACGATGTAAGGTACAGCATCGGAGGGGTCACCTTTTTCAACTTTTATCCCAATACTATAGAGCCATTGCCATGTCAATCAACACTTGAATAGAAACTTAGTTTACACCCCAGATTTTGATATCAACACAGTCGCTACAATCCCATTCGTTTTCTTTGCAGCCACGTTTGAATGTCGCGGTTGTGCACATTTGTACGGAATGGGGTGAGTTTACGTTACAGCTTTTTTGGCCCGTTGTGTCAAGTAACTCCTGTTCACAATGACTGTGTGCAGAAAGTAGTCCATCACAACTTTTTCCCACTGATCTTTGTCAAAAGCGCCTGCTAAATTCATGTCAAAAATAATGTTGAGAGCAGTAGCAACCCTTTTGCAGTTCTCCATGGCTAATGTTATATATTTAAAAAAAGCTTTGGTAGCAAGTATTATCTACACATACTGAGCGGCGTGTGTTATTGGCAGAAGTGTGCTACATGGCAGACCAATCCAAACTCATTTCTTGGCATGTCCAGCCCACTCATTATCTCAGCCAATCATGGCTAGTGGGAAGGTTCCTGACTTTTTCCGTGGCTAAACCAACTAGACTCTTAATTTAATAATTGTATTTGTATTTACAGATGGCATACAAGTGTGTTATTAAGGCACATGAAAGTTCACATGTTCCAGAAGGCATTTTTGCCAAAAAACGCATTTTGATCAAATAAAAAATGATACGTTCAAATGCCTCTCCTGTTAAGTAGAGATGTGCAACATACGCCTAGCTTCTAGAAACAGGTCAAATATTTCATTGATGTGAATTAAGTTTGGGTGCAAACTCCTATTAACTTGCTTTTATTAGTGTAGTTATGTCACATATTTGTTTTGCAGGGTCTTGTAAGTATTACTCATAACCCTATATGATGTAGCCTACTGTATAGGCTATAGGCTATCATGTTCATTCAAGCGAGCAATAAATCCTGACTTTTGAGTGATACTAATGGTATAAACAGTGTGTTCAGTCTGTTACCATTATGCCGTCTAAAATACAAAGCATATTTTGAGGCCTCTATGTATCAAACAACAAATTGAAGCATACTTTATCCTCCAGACAAGGTAATATGCACTATTCTCCATAAAATATGCATCAATTAAGTATGATGTAAAGAGAAAGGACAATTTATTGCTCTAAGGATTTATTCAATTTGACTCTGTAATTGCTTGCAATTCACATGCTCATTATATTACAATTTAGTGCATTTAACAGCAGCTGGTCTGCAGATAATGGTAGGGCTATAGGGGGTAGGGCTGGTCCCAAACGGGTCCTCTCAAGGTGGAACTCGACAAACAATTACGTTTTTTGAGATCAATTATAAAGTTCCCTCTCAATATAAAAATATATTACAAGAAAGAAGAAGATAAAGACAAATTAGCCTATCCGGTGTAATTAAATTGGGTGTTCTGTGATAAAGACTAGTTATTTTCCCTCCAAAGATAAACATTCATCTCTAGACCAAACGGAGATCTCTGACCTCATAGTAAGTTATTCTGAATTTGTGATAAAAGCTTGTATGAACAATATAACTGACATTGTATTCGTGCCAACACTAAGAAATGAAAAGTGGCTATATGCATGACACTTTTATAGTGGGGTCCAACGTTTCTGCAAAATCACTTGCGGCCATCAAAGAGTAATGCTTTGAAGGTGGCATAGCCATTCACTAGCTCCAGCCATTGCTCTTTAATGACATTTATTATGAAGTGTTTTTCGTCTATTTGGGGATTGAACACTACTACACTCTTAGAAAAAAGGTTCTTTCTAAAACCTAAAAGGGTTATTTGGCTGTCCCCATAGGAGTACCCTTTAAAGAACCCTTTTTGGTTCCAGGTAGAACCCTTGTGGTTTTGGGCTCACTGTAAAACCCTTTCCACAGAGAGTTGTAAATGGAATCCAAAAGAGTTTTACTTGGAAACAAAAAGGGTTCTACTTGGAACCAAAATTAGTACTCCTATGGGGACAGCCAAAGAACCCTTTTGGGGAAAGAAATGCTCAGAGTGTACAGGACATTTTATTTTGAGGTTATGTTATTTGGTCTTTCCTCACCAATAGTACTCCACTAGATGTGTGAGTTATTGTATGTATATGTATACCCAACATCAATTAAATGTAGGATATACATAAAATACGTTGAACAGTGTGCATTTTCACCCATTCTGTGTTCTCTCTTGAGTGTGTCCTATTTCCCATTCTGTCTCTATGAAGCAACAAGAGCTAGTATGAGATATGGCTGATTCTGGAGAGGTCCATCCTCCTCTCCCTCTTCCTCTCTCCTCCTCTTCCTCCCTCTGTGTCTGACGTGTATTACTGACTGTTAACTGAGTGCTTTCCTCTTTTCCTGCAGCATCCCCTTTTTCCCTGCTGTAAGTATACCATTTTAATTAGGAATGCTGACAGGTCCAGCACATGATCCAAGGCCCTGTATCCATCACTAGAGAGTGGAGAGAGAGAAGAGAGAGGAGAGAGAGAGGAGCGAGAGAGAGAGAGGGAGAGGAGAGAGAGAGAGAGAGAGAGGAGAGAAAGATATGCTAGGGTGTAGATCTGTAGCCGCTCTCCCTCCCTACCCCCCCCCCCCTCTCTCTCTCTCTCCCTTCCTCCCCCTCTCCCTTCCCCCCCCCTCTCTCTCTCTCTCTCTCAATCTCTCTCTCTCTCCCTACCTCCATCTCCCCCCCCTCTCTCTCAATCTCTCTCTCTCTCTCTCTCTCCCCTCTCCTGACACGTGAGCCGGAGTTGAGCAGCAGGTGCCATATTACTGTGTACAGAAAAGCAATTAGGAAGCATATTGGATGAATGAGTAGTGCATTAATATTAGCAAGTGCATTTGTCAGTTGGTTTGATGCAAGCCCTTTTCTTTTCTTTCTGCAACATTAAGATTGTGGCGCTCATAAATTCTCTGCTTAAACCACCATCTGCTCCTCTGTCAGGCCACACCGGCACACTGAAGGGAAGGAGAGAGAGAGGAGATGGAGAGAAAATGCATTTACTTTCTTCCCCTTTCTTTCTTTTTCACGTTGAAGGACTCGGTATTAGGATTTATGGAGATGTTGGGCACAGACCTAGCGACAGTGGTCTTAAATCTATCTCACTCCTTTTGTCCAGATCCATACCTTTTGTTACTGACACATGCACGGAGGCATTGTTCTTCATTGTCTTCAGCAAAGACTTATATCTAGCACATGTACCTATTCAATAAAAAAGCGACAATAACTCATAATATATTAGGGGGGGTTGTTGAATCATGACTGAGAGTGCTGAGAACACTGTTCTGGAATGGCACACCAACATCATCCACCTCTCCACCCATCTCAACCCATTGTCTATCATTTGGCTGTTTATGCGATAGGGGCAGCGGCTACAGCATTGCACTGCATAAACCAATTATGAGATGTATTGTGTAATAGTATTTTTAGCCCGGGATGGTTTCTCTCCTGCTGGCTGGCTGGCTCCTGCATTGTGGCCAGCCTCTTCAGGGCAATCGTCTCAGTGTCATGGTGGCAGTTTAATGACAACGCGTCCAAACTGTCACTGCAAGATTACTGTCACTGTCACCGTGACGATGCCCCGCGGGCAATGTGGGGGTGGGACCGGGGGTCGAGGAGAGGGGGGGGGGGGATGAATGAGAACCCCCCCCACCCCCCAAGTGATTAGCTAGCCTGCAGTGAGCGCTAAGCAGTCTAATCTACCCGAGGGGGGGGGGGGGGGGGACCTGGAAGGGGGGCACAGAGGAGGCTCACAGACCTGTTCTTTGTTTCAGATTCTATATTAGTCCCTGCTGTCTGACTGAAATTGCAGATCCAAAATGGATCCCCCTCAGATTCTGTTCTCACAGGGGCTGATCTAAAATGGATACCCCTCAGATTCTGTTCTCTCAGGGGCTGATCCAAAATGGATCCCCCTCAGATTCTGTTCTCTCAGGGGCTGATCCAAAATGCATCCCCCTCAGATTCTGTTCTCTCAGGGGCTGATCCAAAATGGATCCCCCTCAGATTCTGTTCTCTCAGGGGCTGATCCAAAATGGATACTCACCGCAGTTCCAGTAGTTGCTCTGGAAGCCATTCGTCTGAATGTCACAGGCATATGGGCACCATATTGTGTATGTATACTGTGTCTATGGTGAATGGTGCTGTGTAGTTTGATAGCGGTGGATCTGAAATCTGAAGTGATGTGAAATCAGCACTTTCATGCTGAGAGACCATCGCCTCTGCGACTCCCTCTGGAGCACATACTGTTCTCACACACACACACACACACACACACACCTACACACCTACACACACACACACACACACACACACACACACACACACACACACACACACACACACACACACACACACACACACACACACACACACACACACACACACACACACCTAATATAAGTGCCACACTTTTATCTACATTCCTATCTTCTACCCAATACATTTCTCGCCCCCATGGATAACATAGCATTCCAAACCGGCACACTGAGTCCATAGTGGATCCCATGATTTCCTCAGGCCTTTTCCATGAGTGAGCCCATTAAAACGTCCCAATGCTGGTCTCCCGTTCCAGAACCTGTGACTTCTCTCTCTGCTCTTCCCCCATTACTCTTCTGTGCAGCCCTTTGGAGGATCGTTCCTAAACATCTCCAGTGCCAGGTTTGTCAGCCAGCAGAGATTTAACGGCCTTGTCAGTAGCTGCTGTCCTAATCTGTCTAGCAGACTCTGGCCCCCAGATTAAAGATCAGGAGATTTGAAGGAGGCATGGAGAGGGAGAGGAGAGAGGAAAAAAATTGAAGTTGGAGTCTTTGTGCCAAAATTCCTTTATAAATAAGCATGTTTAATCTGGCTAGTCCCTAGCAGACCTCCCCACTAGATGTTTATGGCTGGAAAGCTGCAGCGGCC
>NC_092147.1:69717058-69722058 GCF_045791955.1 Oncorhynchus clarkii lewisi
GGAGGTAGAGAGGGAGGAGCAGAGGGATGGACGGTAGAGAGGGAGTGAGGGAGAAGAGGAGGGGTGGGATGTAGAAAGGAGAGAGGAGAGGAGGGATGGGAGGGAGGGAGGGAGGGGAGGTAGAGAGGGAGCGAGGAGAGGAAGGGTGGGATGTAGAAAGGAGGGAGGAGAGGAGGGATGGGAGGTGGGGAGGGAGGGAGGGAGAAGAGGAGGGATGGGAGGTAGAGAGGGAGGAGCGGAGGGATGGATGGTAGAGAGCGAGGGAGGGAGAAGAGGAGGGGTGGTATGTAGAAAGGAGGGAGGAGAGGAGGGATGGGAGGTAGAGAGGGATGGAGGGATGGAGGGAGGGAGGGAGGTAGAGAGGGAGCGAGGAGAGGAAGGGTGGGATGTAGAAAGGAGGGAGGAGAGGAGGGATGGGAGGTAGAGAGGGAGGGAGGGAGAAGAGGAGGGGTGGGATGTAGAAAGGAGGGAGGAGAGGAGGGATGGGAGGTAGAGACGGAGGGAGGAGAGGAAGGGTGGGATGTAGAAAGGAGGGAGGAGAGGAGGGATGGGAGGTAGAGAGGGAGGGAGGAGAGGAAGGGTGGGAGGTATTCCTCCTCTCCTCCCTCCCTCTCTACCTCCCATCCCTCCTCTCCTCCCTCCTTTCTACATCCCACCCTTCCTCCCCTTCCTCCCCTCCCTCCCTCCCTCCCTCCCTCCCTCCCTCCCTCCCTCCCTCCCTCCCTCCCATCCGTCCTCTCATATCTCCCTCCCTACCTCCCATCCACCCTCTCCTATCTTCCTCTCTACCTCCCATCCCTCCTCTCCTCCCTTCCTTTCTACCTCCCATCCCTCTTCTCCCCCTCTCTCTACCTCCCATCCCTCCTCTCCTATCTCCCTCTCTTTTCTACCTCCCATCCCTCCTCTCCTATCTCCCTCTCTACCTCCCATCCCTCCTCTCCTCCATCTCTCTCTACCTCCCATCCCTCCTCTCCTCCCTCTCTTTCCTTCGCTCCCATCCCTCCTCTCAAATCTCCCTCTCTACCCCATCCCTCCCTCCTCCCCTCTCTCTACCTCCCATCCCTCTTTCCTCCCTCTCTTTCCTACCTCCCATCCCTCCTCTCCTATCTCCCTCTCTTTCCTACCTCCCATCCCTCCTCTCCTTCCTCCCTTTCTACCTCCCGTCCCTCCTCTCCTCCCTCCCTCCCATCCTATCCCTCCTCTCCTCCCCTCTCTCTACCTCCCATCCCATCCCTCCTCCCTCTCTTTCCTTCCCTCCCATCCCTCCTCTCCTACCTCCCTCTCTACCCCATCCTTCCTCTTCTCCCCTCTCTCTACCTCCCATCCCTCCCTCCCTCCCTCCCTCCCTCCCTCCCTCCCTCCCTCCCTCCCTCCTTCCCTCCCTCCCTCCTTCCCTCCCTCCCTCCCTCCCTCTCTACCTCCCATCCCTCCTCTCATCCCTCCCTCTCTACCTCCCACTCCTCTCTTCCTGCTACCATGATGTTTAATCACCACACTGCTGCTTTACCACAAACTTTGACCTTTACCATAACAAGGGTGCTGACACAGCATCACAACATTCCATACTTTACATGTCCTTTCGTCGTCATCATTGTTTCTGTATGCTAATGTCTTTGTCGGATACCCCCCCCCCCCATAGAAAGAACCTTGTTGAATATTAAAATATAACTCATTCAAATTAACAGTCCTTTGCATGATTTCTTAAAGCAGAATTATGAACACATTTCTCCCCAACTCTTTCCCTGTGTCTCTCCCCAGTGTCGGCTGAACTGGGCCACAGCATCCGAGCTGGGAGACCTGAGAGAAGAGATGGGAGAGGGCGGCTCCGCTGACTGGAGGAGTACCAGCTGGTCTCAAACAGGTAGGGAGCCGTGCCAAGTCCCTGTGCCAGCGTCTGTCGTGCCCGCTGACGTTCGTCGTCTGTTGGCTTCCATCAGGGCCTCTCTCTCTCTCTGATCTGGAATGAAGATGATTTGATTAGACCTCTGGTAAAGGCTGGGCAGGCCCTATACAAAGTCATTAGGATGGCCAGGAGTGGACTGGGGTGTTACGGGTGAGTAGTGGGTGACCGCAGCGGACTCACATTTGCACTGGACTGTTAGTTGTAATTCGGTTAAAATGTTGTTGTGTGTCTGTGCATGTGTGCGTATGCACCTTTTCAACTTCCCTACTCTCATCCCTCTGGTAATTGAATTGTGGTACAATAATGGATCTATGATTTTATTTTGTCTTAGGTCCAAATGAGTTTTGGTGTGAACGTACACACACTGGCAGGTGTTTACACATTACAGGGGCTCAAAGAAAATCTCCCAAACTCTGGAGGTTAAACTCTGTAGATCACACCTGGCCTATACACTCTATGTAGTCTGTATGCTACGCGAAGAGGTATGGATACAAGTATAGAAGGACCAAGTCTTTGTATGGGAGACAAGGATATGCTAATTGGGAAACTGAGAGGGACAGGTAGTAGCAGACATATGGGAGTGACATGAAGGAGTGTGTCTCAGTTGGTAGAACATGATGCTTGCAACGCCAGGGTTGTGGGATCAGTATGAAAATGTATGCAATCACTACTGTAAGTCGCTCTGGATAATAGCATCTGCTAAATGACTCATTTGTTATTTATTTTTTATGTAAAAAATGAAAGGAACGGGTAGGCCTTCTTTCTGGCTTGGAGACAAACTGAGAAAGACCGGTACGCCTACTTGGAGACAAACTGAGAAAGACCGGTACGCCTACTTGGAGACAAACTGAGAAAGACCGGTACGCCTACTTGGAGACAAACTGAGAAAGACCGGTACGCCTACTTGGAGACAAACTGAGAAAGACCGGTACGCCTACTTGGAGACAAACTGAGAAAGACCGGTACGCCTACTTGGAGACAAACTGGGAAAGACCGGTACGCCTACTTGGAGACAAACTGAGAAAGACCGGTACGCCTACTTGGAGACAAACTGGGAAAGACCGGTACGCCTACTTGGAGACAAACTGAGAAAGACCGGTACGCCTACTTGGAGACAAACTGAGAAAGACCGGTACGCCTACTTGGAGACAAACTGAGAAAGACCGGTACGCCTACTTGGAGACAATGTAAGGAGGACAGTTACTGTAGCTGGCTAGGAGACAAACTGAGAAAGACCGGTACGCCTACTTGGAGACAATGCAAGGAGGACAGTTACTGTAGCTGGCTAGGAGACAAACTGAGAAAGCCTGAAAGAGACAAGTAGCTACTGTAGCTGGCTAGGGACCACCTGAAAGAGACAGGTAGCTACTGTAGCTGGCTAGGGACCACCTGAAAGTGACAGGTAGCTACTGTAGCTGGCTAGGGACCGCCTAAAAGAGACAGATAGCTACTGTAGCTGGCTAGGGACCACCTGAAAGAGACAAGTAGCTACTGTAGCTGGCTAGGGACCGCCTAAAAGAGACAGATAGCTACTGTAGCTGGCTAGGGGACTGAGAGTTACAGTAATGTAACTGATGTTATCCTGTTAATCACGTCTGCCTGGCCAAACAGCCCTGCGGGTACAGACTAGTGTGTGTACGGCCCAGCCTCGCCAAGCTGTTCCCACGACCCAGAGGTCAAAGGACATGCTCAGAGTGGGCGCCAGGCAGAGACCAGCCAGATAGACGACCTTGCCGCACACACACACACACACACACACAGCCGGCCAAGGCTGGGCCTGCCAAGTCCAACATGCCGATGGCCAGACGGTGGGCATGAAGAGGTCAGCCCTGGCATGGTGGCCAAACGCTGTCCGAGGAGGGAAGGCTTGGCAGGACTGTGCCCAAACATCCTCAGGCTGAGGTTAACTGGACTGAGGCAGAACATAAGTGTGTGTGTGTGTATGTGTGTGTGTGTGTGTGTGTGTGTGTGTGTGTGTGTGTGTGTGTGTGTGTGTGTGTGTGCGCGTGTGCGTGTGCGTGTGTGTGTATAAGGTCTGGATTTGTTTACCCAGGAGTCTATGGGGTTTGTACTGGCTCACTTGGCTGTTGGTTGGCTACTTAGCAGTTGGCTTACCATTAGTATAGCCTTTCACTGTTGGTTATCCCCTCCCAGCAGACCCCCCTCTTTGATCCACTGACCCCACTCTGACCCCATAACTATCATTGCCCATGCCAACTCCCCCTGGCACGCCTCTGTTCCACTTTTGGTCCAGAGCCCTGAGGTAAGATGGCAGGGTCTGTGTTTGGCAGACTGGCAGCCAGCGCGTGGCGTACTACCACTCAGGACACACAGGTGCTGTGTCCAGGGGCTGGGTTACACACACATCGCTCCCTCTCTCTCTCTCTCTCTCTCTCTCTCTCTCTCTCTCTCTCTCTCTCTCTCACACACACACACACGCACACACACCCATGTCCAGGCCCTTGTCCAGGCCAAACATAAGCTACAGCCAACACACTCACAGGCCATGCAAGGATAAGCACACACTACAGCCAAGCACGTCCGCTATACCTCTATGAGGCCAAAGGCATCTGCAGTAAAATACCACTTCAGGGGATCCCAGCAAATTTGGCCCCCATCTCCCTGGAAAATCCATTTGGAAAAAAAAGTTGGACAATCAAATATTACACAGTGCTTAACACGTCTTTTCAATCGCTAGCCTTTTAATTCTCTGTGAATTCTAATTGCAACTGTAGCACCACACTGGTCTTTTTAAATGACTTCTGCTCGGGTTTGAAACGTATGAAATCCACGGCGGAGCTGAAATGACTTCACAAAGGTTCACATTAAATAACAGTAAGCTAATTGCTTTGTCCTCCCTTTTGTCCTGCCACTGTGCATGTTATCCCGCCTCGCCTCGTTCATATGTCTTATAGTAATGAGTAAAGCAAAGCCCAGCACCTGCAGACTGTAATTAAACATATCAATTCTCCCCATGTGGAATTATTTGTGGTCACCCATTGATTTATAAGGCTCCCTAAGTTGCAGTGTTGAGCTTATTTTCGTTTGCCTCTGAAAGGGCTAGAAGTGAAAGTCATTCATCAGAGGTCTTTGCCAG